>NC_133654.1:92803416-93078660 GCF_009905375.1 Apium graveolens
GAATGAGAATGACTTCTCCCACTTTGATTTCTTTGTTTTATGCTATTTAGTTTACAAATGATGAGTGGAAGTGAGAACTTACAAAAATGTCCCTTGGTTAAAGTTAGGCCATTTTGCATGCAAGGCTAAGGTAGTAATTTGGTAATAATCAAATGAGTTAGTGGGGTTGGAAAAGTCTTGTTTGCCCTTTGAGAGAATATAAGGGTGATTTGCATGCATGGTCTCTTATGTAATTTGATAAATATGACAACTAAAATTTATAATGATTTATTTTTATAAAATAAAATATAAGTTCAAAAATTATAAAATTTATATCATAAAATAACTTGGATATTTAGAGACTTTATAAAATCATTTTCAAAATTTGTGAACAAAATACATTTTAAAAGAAATTTTTTCCAAATCTTAGAATATTCCTTATAAATCAAAAATAAGAAATTAAATAAACTCTTGCTTTGAAAAATCATGTACTACACAAAGCAAATTTATAATGCAGAAACTTTCACTCACACTAGCGTACAATCATTGAATATATTTTCATTTGACGCCCTCCAAACCCGGGTCAGAAGTTTGGGGTCCACAACACATACACAAAAATATAAACCTGTATGTAAAATATTATTTGTAATGACCCTACTTAAATTAACCACGGATCGCAACAGGTTAAAGTATGAAAACAAGCCACAACCTTAACTTTTATTACAACGTACCAAATCCCAACTAATTTAATTTACAACTGATATGAAATTATTCTTACAACCTTACTATCTCACTATTGCATTAAGCTCCTGCTAGCTCGATCAATCATAATCTGGAATCCTAGCTCGAACATTGAAATGGGAAACCTCGCTATCAACCGTATCCTTCTTAACTGTAGAATACATAAAAAGATTCGCAAGAGTGAGCTAACTAGCTCAGCAAGTCATATTATCAATAACTGAGGTTAAACAATAATAAACAAGGTGATTTAAAGGAATCAAGTTTCTTGTTAAACAACCAATAGAATTGGATATTCATTTTAAGTTTTTAAAACCAAGGTTAGGCTGCTGATCAGTCATGCACTAACCCCGAGCAGAGCACACAGCACTGCTCTAACTACTGGATCCAAGGCACACATTGGCCTAACTTGACCATCGATATGGCCTGACTACGAATCTGGTCCATACAAAGAAAACTATCTAATTCTAAAGCATTACAATATAATAAATAAGAGAGTTCTATAAATCGGATCATAATCAATAACAATAAAACACTTATATAAGAGCACAATAAGAATTCATGGTTACCGAAAGGGTATGTCAAAGTACATAAAAGAAGTGGCCTCCAGCCGGTAGGATAATCGGGTATTAGATGAATAGTGTTTGTACAAGGTTTTAGTACTTTGATATCACAAGGTATGGGTGAGTATGAATGTTTCTGTATGTTTAAATAATTTTGTTCCAGTGTTTGGTATATGATGGTTATATATTTGTGGAGTAGTATCGTATTTATGTGGTTTAATATCTGGTAAATCAATAAGAAATGGTTTACAAAGAATAAGGCTTGCGGCTCAAAGATCAAATGATGTGGCTCAGGTTCAAGGCTGAAGGATTCAAAGTATTTACAGTATAAAACAGGGCTATTTGGATATTAACAGTATGTCACAAGAGAATTTTAAAAATATTTGCATTATATCTCGAGAAAGGTTTAGGAATACTTGCCTTATCATAATCGATTTCAACTTCACTTGTACTTGTCTAATGACTCCATTCAATCATCACTCGTCTGTTTTTCTTATGCCTCGCTTCTATCCTCTGATTACTTGCTGTAGTTTCTACATGTCAATTCTATTTTCTGATCACCTGCTTCCCTTCCTTACGCCTTGCTTACTCTGCTAGGCATTATAAATATCTATCAATATTTAGCTCATACGATTCTATTTGACATACACTTCTATCTACCCTTCGTTTCACCCAAATCCGATTAACGGATTGAAAGTTATGCTATAAACAAGTAATCACCGAATATATAGACCGACAGTCAACCAACAAGTCACATATAACACATAGCACGTTACATAATCAATGATATATCATTTATAAAGAAGTCTCGGGTCATGAATAGGCTTTCGGTTACTTAAAATGATTTTTAAAACATTTTTCGGAATTAAAACGGGTCGTTGGATCAATTTTGGAGTAATAAACAGGGTTCGGTTGGCCAATTCTGGCTTCAAAACAATTTTATAATAATTATCGAGCCTTGAAAATAATTTAGAATAATATTTTAAAGCTCGAAACTATTTTTCAGAATTTTTAAATCATTTTTAAATAATTAAATCTAATTAAATAATTAATTAAAATTAATTAATAACTAATTAAATTAATTAATCAATTAATATTTAAATTAATTGACTAATTAAATAATTATTTATCAACTAAAATTAATTAACTAAATAATTTGGATTTATTTTTGAATTAAAATAAATTTTTCAGAATTTAAAATATTGAATTTTTGAAATTTAAAATAACTAAAAACAATTTTCTAAAATTAATATAAAAAGGAAATACAGTTTTTGAGAATAATAAAACAGTAATACGATTTTTGAAAGTTTTTAAAAGTAGGATACTATTTCTGCAGAACAGGAAAACTTCAGGGGTCAAATTGTAATTTGCCCCTGTCGTCTTCCCCGTTCAAACTCCGGTGGCCGGCCGCCATTAACGGCGGCCACCAAGCTTTCCGGCGTATTGAAACACCGCCCAGAATCACACCAAATTGACAGGGATTGCTCGTTACGTTGCCAGGAACTCAAATATATTCTCAAATCAGTCAACCATTCAGCCAATCGTCGGAAAAACGAACGGGAAAATACCGCCGCCGCCTGGGTTCGTTTTCCGGCGAAATTCGAACTACGCAATCTAGAGATCGTCAGTTAACAAGCTACACATGAATCAATTTGTTTTTCCACGATCTACTCAATGATGTAATCAATTTCAGCTTTCAATCCCAAACAAAGAAACGCCTAAATCTAATTAAGAATATTCAAACTACTAAAAACCCTAGTTCATCAATTCAAGAATCAAACCCTAATTTGAACATGTTATTGAACTCCAAATTCGAAGTATAATATACCAAAATGATCAGGAAAACAAGCACTACAACATAAAATCATCAAATCATTCAAACAACCATCCGTACAAAAATTCATAATTTAAATACCAAGAAATTCGAATATAAATAATTAAATAGAAAATCACCTGATGTTTTTGGGTTGAAATTGATGGAAGATTTGGATTCTAGGTTCAGTAGCTTCGTTTTGAGTATATGTACGCCACAATCGGATATCGATAACGCCTCCGAATTTGTGTTTGATTACGAAGAACAAAATAGAATTATAGTAATTTCTCTGTAAAAATTATGTAAATACTGTTTGCAAATGATTTCCGGTACAAATTAAAATACGGTAGATGCTATTTATAATTACGGGAAATTAGTATCCCGTTGGATCATTCCAGATATAAAATGATACGTTTATTTATAAAAACTGATCCAAATGGTACCGGTTTTCGAGATAATTATCCAAACCAGTACAATTTGTACTGCGGTCTTGGTCTCAGCGCCTGGTTACACGTATTACGAAGTGATAATTGTTATAGTTTAATAAAAAAGCTCCTGTTTATCGAAAATACGAGTTTAATTGATTTACCGAAACGAATATTGTATCAAAAATATTGCGCCGGGACCCGCGCAGGACGAACCGTACGCCGGATCGAAAAAGTCAAAACATGGAAAATGCTCAGAATATTACAATTAGGTTAGGAAGGAGTTCTCGGAAGAGTTTCGGGTTCTAAAAACGTAAAAACGGATAACAGTGGTTGGTTTCCGTTTTTATAAAATAGATTTTAAATACCCGGAAAAAGATTTTATAAAATCCATATGATTCCTATAAATTCATAAATTAACATAAAAATAATTAGGAAGATATGACAATTATCTATATTTTATTTTGAGCATATAAAAATTAAAATAGTCAATTAATAATATTTTTAAACATCCAAAACACATTTAACACTTAACAATTAATTCACAGGATAGATACTGAATACATATAATAATTATCTATTAGTAAAAATAGTTGCACGATATATCCCGGATATTACACTAACTCCCAAGTCGACTCTTCGACCTTATGGTTCCTCCAAAGTACTTTTACTAACTTTACTGACTTATTTCTAAGACTCTTTACTTGTCAGTCGAGTATTTTAACCGGTTGCTCCACAAATGACAGGTCTGCCTGAATTTCTACAGGTTCATATTCTATCACATGGCTAGCATCAGGATTGTACTTCTTAAGCAATGACACATGGAACACATTATGCACATGCCGATACTGAGGTGGTAAGGCCAACTCGTAGGCCACCTTTCCCACTTGACTCAAAATCTCAAAAGGACCTATGTATCTAAGTGCTAACTTCCCTTTCTTGCCAAATCTTATCAACCCTTTTCTAGGTGACACCTTCAGCAACACAGCTTCGCCAATTTGGAATTGAACGTCCTTACGCGCTGGATCCGCATACTTCCTCTGTCTATCTTGAGCAGCAAGCAACCTTTTCTGAATTAACTTGACCGAGTCATGCAACTGTTGTACCAAATCCGAGCCGAGAATTCTTCCTTCTCCTACTTCATCCCAACTTGTTGGTGATCTACACTTTCGCCCGTACAAAGCTTCGTATGGTGGCATGCCGATACTGGAATGATAACTGTTGTTGTAAGAGAATTCAATCAACGGCAAATGGTCGTCCCAACTTCCTGCAAAATCGATTGCACAACTGCGCAACATATCTTCAATTGTTTGAATTGTCCTTTCACTCTGGCCATCAGTCTGCGGGTGGTACGCCGTGCTCATATTCCACTTCGTGCCAAGACATTCCTGAAATTGCTTCCAGAATCTCGAGTTAAATCGGGGATCTCTGTCTGAAATTATTGATACGGGTACTCCATGCCTTAGTACGATTTCGCGCACATACAGATGAACCAACTTGTCCAATGACGACTTCTCGTTTATTGGAAGGAAATGCGCCGACTTCGTAAGACGATCAACTATAACCCATATTGCGTCATATCCGGATTTCGTTCGCGGTAGTCCTACTATAAAGTCCATAGCGATATTTTCCCATTTCCATTCTGGAATCTTCAGGGGCTGAATTAATCCGCTTGGTCGTTGATGTCCTGCCTTTACTTTCTGACAAGTATAGCACTTCGCAACCCATTCTGCCATGTCTCGCTTCATATTTGGCCACAAAAAGTTCTTCTTTAAGTCTCGATACATCTTGGTGCTTCCCGGGTGGATTGAAAATTTCGAATTGTGGGCTTCATGGAGGATCTCATTCTTTAATTCAGGTACATGGGGAATCCATATTCTGGATGAAAACCTTAGTATCCCTTGCTCATCCCTTTGAGTATTAATCTCCTCTCCAGATAACTGATTCTTCTCTTTCTCCATTACTTCTTCTTGACACTTCTTTATCTTTTCGACTAATGTTGGCTGAAAGGTCATTGCACGACAAACTTCCTCGACTTTTCCATAAGCACAAAGTTCCAATTCCAATTTTTCGATTTCTTCAGATGACTCTTTTGAAGTTATCATCATATTCAATCTCTCCTTCCTACTCAGAGCATCGGCCACTACGTTCGCCTTTCCAGGATGGTAATTTATCGAGCAGTCATAGTCCTTGATCAGTTCCAGCCATCTCCTCTGCCTCATATTGAGCTCTTTCTGAGTAAAAATGTACTTTAAACTCTTGTGATCCGTGTAGATTTCACACTTCTCTCCATAGAGGTAATGTCTCCAGATCTTGAATGCGAACACTATGGCGGCTAGTTCCAAGTCATGCGTCGGGTACTTTAACTCATGCGGCTTCAACTGTCTTGACACATATGCGATCACTTTACTGTGTTGCATCAACACACAACCCAAACCTTTATGTGAAGCATCGCTGAATATTACAAAATTCCCTTGATCATCTGGAAGTACCAACACCGGAGCTGTTACCAACTTCCGCTTTAACTCTTGAAAGCTATCTTCACATTCTGCACTCCATTCAAACTTTTGATTCTTTCTGGTTAACTTGGTCAATGGCGTGGCGATCTTCGAGAAATCCTTGACGAATCTTCTATAGTATCCGGCCAATCCTAGAAAACTTCGCACTTCCGTAGGAGTCTTTGGCCTCTCCCAACTCATAACTGCCTCAATCTTTGCCGGATCCACTTTAACTCCCTCATTTCCAATAACATGTCCCAAAAATTGAACTTCCTTTAACCAAAACTCACATTTGGTGAACTTGGCATACAACTTCTCTTGTCGGAGTATCTCCAAGGCTATCCAAAGGTGCTGCTTATGTTCTTCTTCCGACTTAGAATAAATAAGGATGCCATCAATGAATACCACGACAAATTTGTCCAAATACTTCTTAAATACTCGATTCATCAGATCCATAAATGCGGCCGGAGCGTTGGTCAATCCAAACGGCATTACTAGGAATTTATAATGCCCATATCTGGTCCTGAATGCGGTCTTAGGAATATCTTCTTCTTTGATCTTTAATTGATGGTATCCCGATCTCAGATCAATCTTCGAAAAGCATTTTGCTCTCTTCAACTGATCAAAAAGGTCATTTATCCTTGGTAGCGGGTAGCGGTTCTTGATCGTTACCATATTCAACTCCCGGTAATCTATGCATAGACGCATACTCCCATCTTTCTTCTTTACAAACAGAACAGGTGCTCCCCATGGTGACGTACTTGGCCGTATCACTCCTTTATCCAATAATTCTTGTAGCTGGCTCACCAACTCTTTCATTTCTGCTGGTGCCATCCTATATGGGGCCTTTGAAACTGGTTCCGTGCCTGGAGCAAGGTTGATCTCAAACTCAATTTGTCGATCTGGTGGTAAGCCTGGTAGTTCGTCGGGAAACATATCGGGGAACTCACTAACTACAGGAATATCTTCCATGCTGAGGCTGCCTCTCTCTGAATCCACTACATATGCTAGGAACGACTCACAACCTTTTCTAAGAAACTTCTTAGCCTGAACGATTGTAAGAAATAGTTGCTCTTGCCTCTACCCCTTAAATACTACCTTCTCTCCACTCTTCATCTTTAAATACACTCTCTTGGTCTTACAATTAATCTGAGCGCTATTCTCTCCTAACCAATCCATTCCTAAAATTATGTCAAACTCTCCCAACTTGAAGAGTATCAAGTCGGCTGAAAACTTATATCCCGAAATATCGATCTCACACTTTGGACAAAATTGATTCACAGGAATCTTCCCTTGGTTTGCAATTACCACATTTACTACCTCACTCATAATCATTTTCTCATATTGAAGCTTATCAACAAAAGATTCTGATATGAAAGATCTTGTTGCTCCCGAATCAATCAATACTTTAGCTTTGACATTATTGAGTAAAAGTGTACCTGCTATCACCTCAGAATTCTGAATAGCATCTTTCATCTTTAGATCAAATGTCCTTGCTGTTGCTTGCGGGGTTGGTGCAGGTGGTGGAGGTAATGCCAATACCTCAGCTGGCACGCTTGCACTTATACTTGCCACGTTCATCAGAGCTTTGACTGGTCCTGTTGCCTTACACTCCCTAGCCATGTGTCCAGTCTTCCCACACTTGTAGCACGTAACTCCTGGCTTCGGCATCTTGCACTCATTTTCCAAATGTCCCTTCTGATTGCACCTATAACAGGTCATGCTCAGCTTATTGCATACTCCGGGGTGCCTTCTTCCACAGTGCTTGCATTCCGGTCTCTGGAACCTGTTTTCTCCAACTTGCCCTTGGCTTGCCTGGTTGTTTCCTTTTGATTCTTACCTTTTACCCAAATTTCCCTTCTTTTGAAAATTTCCGCCCTTTTGGAAACCAATCCTCTTTACATTCCGATCTTGCGAACTTCCAGCTTCAGACTTTTCTCCATAAAATGGAACCTTCCTCTTCTTGTTATCCCTCTCTTTCCTTGACTGCATCCCATTATTCTCAATCAGAGCAGCTTTCTGTACTACTCCCGCATAAGTTTCAAGCTCAAACATAGCCACCCTATCTCTGATCCAAGGCTCCAATCCTTGCTGAAATTTCTTTGCTTTTTCCTCCTCAGTGCTGGTATACTTTGTCCCAAACCTTGACAACTCAGTGAACTTCTTCTCATACTCCAATACAGTCATATTCCCTTGCTTCAACTCAAGAAATTTTAGCTCCATCTGATTCTGCATGTACTTAGGGTAATACTTGTCCAGAAATAACTTTTTAAATCTCTCCCAAGAAACCTGCTGAGTGACTTCCATAGCCTTTACTGATTCCCACCAATAGATGACTTCTCCCTTCAAGAAGTAAGTAGCGTACGGCGTCTTCTGATCGTCTCCTAACTGTACCAACTCAAAAGCCCTTTCCATCTCCTTGATCCATGTGTTAGCTATCACTGGATCAGTGGTATCATGAAATACAGGTTGATTTACATTCTGAAAAGCCTTGAAAGTGACAATTTGTCTAGGTGGTACTAGTGGTTCAGGTGGTTGGTGTGGCTCACGGTTATCTTGGTTTTCAATTCGTTGTTGAAGGGTTAGTTGTTGTTGAGCTATAGCATTGGTTTGTTGTTGCAAGGTTTCCAGTAGTCGAAGAATATTTGGGTCTGTGGTGAAAGTGGTTGTTGGGTTCTTCTTTTTGGGAGGCATGATCCTGAAATAAGAGTTGTGTCAAAACAGATATGAATGATAAAATGATTCGAGGGTATCGCATAGCATTCTCATTTTCATATGGGGTCAAGTTTCCAAATTAAGCAGATATGATGATAAAAACATAAAATAACAGTAGGAAGCAAATGGAACAATAGCACATAATTATTGAAATTTTAAAGGTCACGGTACATAGGATTGGGACATAGTTTGTTTCTAGGAACAACAGGCTTATTTAAAGGAAAAACGGAAACAACTGGGGATTCCATAGAGTCTGATAGTACAACAACATGAAAGGTAAATGGAAAGAACTAAGGCTCCACTCCATCTGAATGGGGCTTGGTAGTCTTTTCCTCTCAAAGCGTCTTCACAATGCTCTGGAGCTCATCCGCCACTATCTGAATGACATACTGGCTGGTACGGTCCCGGTGCGCTGGCATCTCCTCAAGCTTAGTGTTGACGTACTGAACCCAGGGTCTCGAGTCTCGCAGTCATCTGCTCCTTGGGCTTCCCTTCGTAGTTTCGGCTGTCCGAATACACGTTCTTCAGTCGGTCTATCAGTCGGTCGTACTTGCCCTGAAGCATGTCGAACTCGCGCCTCAACTCAGCATACACGGAAAAAGCAATAGTGTCGTCCGACCCAGAGGATGACGAGGAATGCGCCCTTTGCTGACAACCAATAAGAGGAGTATTAATAATAATTTACTTAACCTACTCTCTCACATAATATCTATAACCTACACACAAATCCTATAACCTATTTGGGCTGTCCAGGGACTCTAAACCGTAGCTCTGATACCAAAACCTGTCACACCCCCAACTTAAATAGCAAAATAAATATAGCTATTACATCTTTTTAATGAAGAATACACAACCAAAATCCAAGATCTTACAGCTTAGGGTTTGAAACAGCCCAACACTACCAACTATTACATCTGATTTAGAATACCGAGTCCTCACACAACTATTATTACTTATTCTACCTGAGCTCGAACATAAGCATCAGCATCACAGGTCTTACGGGCAGTCTGCTTGAACCTAACCATAGCTGCTAGCTGTAATATAAGGGTAAAGCAAGAAGTGAGCCAAATGCTCAACAAGTGCTAACAGTACGACACGAAACATAAATTGAGATATAATTTTAAGAATGACAATGGAAAGACATAACTAAAGGTAACGAGAGATAAAAACTATATGAGATGGCATCATTTTGCTTGCATCAAAACAATTTTAAAATCTTGTCTTAATCAAAATCATTTTATGATGCTACGGATTACAGCCGGTGATCAGCCGCGAAGTAATCCCGAACCTCGCTGGGTTCTAAAACATTATTGGGAATCCCTAGGCAACTTTTAAGCCTAATATAAGTGTGGAAAAGACTCGCGTCTCAGTCCAGATCCACTATTCAAGAAAACATTTATCCCCCTTTGGGACTGAAAAACCCACATTTTATTTATTTTAAAAACTGATGCCGAATTATGACAAAATCTCTTTTTGCAGTAAACATTTTTATCAAGGGATTATAGATCAACTTGAAACACTGGAAATATGACACTAAATCTCAGGGCCATGATTCACAAAACTATTCTCTATTCAAGTAATTGAATGGTTTTCATATATCAAAGATTTGGACAAGAGGATTTAGTGAGGCTAATGGATAATATGAAGGGTAATGCCAATTTGGGCTCAAAGCAATGGTTTCTCATCAAGGTTCAAGTGCTGGATCATTAAGAATGTAAGCTTCATGAATACTAAGGGTGTTAAGGTATGAAGAAATGATTTTTAGCTCAGAATATATCAGAATTGTCAAGCTTTAGGATAAGAAAGAGGGGTATCAATCAATGAGGAATCAAGCTGGTAAGTTTCTGACTATCAGAGTTCAAGGTAAGGTTCTATAGGGGTTCAAGTATCAGGATGAGATATCAATACATAGGAAACATCAACATGTTAATCAAGAGGATCAATCAAGTAATATATCAACTCTTCATTTTATCATGGCATTAAACTATCATGAAAGACTTTTGAACTACTTGCAATACGTACTCGAGGGTTCATGGCATCTCTATGTGATTCAAAGATGAACATAAGATACGCTTGATTTAATATATCAAATGACACAAGATAGTTGCAGCAATGTATGAACTATTAGCTGTAAATATGAAGGACAAGTTGAATCACTTGCCTTGAGATAGGCTGGTCTGGTCTGACTGGTAGGAGCAACTACTGGAGCTTCACTCGACTTTTATGGCAAGTTTTCCCTCGTCTCGAGATCCTACATAAATAATAGTAATCCTCATTATAATATATTCTCACCAACTTAACCTATTTACAACTCGAAATTAAACACGGATGACACTTAGGCCTATATGCACTTAATTTATATTCTCCTTTAAATTATAATTGCACACACATAGCCACATATTCACATATCATATATTAACACCAAATAACACCATATATACCATAATGCAACACTAGGCTTGGATGATCTCGACTCACAACTTAAGTCACTTGGTCGCTAAACTAGACAAGGTCTTCTAATTTTGGCTTCCTAACTCGATGTGCCTTTCCTAAATTATCCAAAACCTATTGACCCTCACTTGTGCCTTTTTCTCTAATGACATTATACTATCTTACAACTATGGTGGTCGACCTAGTACTCACTTCTAAGCATTCTAAAACTATGTGATAAGTGATAGTGCTCATTGGTGCAAATTTCAGAATGACAACTATGGTTTCTTGAGTACATTAGACACTCTTAAACTACAAGTTTTCCTTCAAAACTTTTACACAAGACTCTCCTGACCTAAGGGCATCTCACAAACTTGATGTGGCGCAAGGGCCTGGCTTGGGCCTTCTTGGGCCTAAGCTAAAAGTCCAAGGTTCCCCTATTTTTCTGGGCAGAAAATGCCCTGACTTGAATTAACTTGTGACACATGGTTCTAGCTCATATCCTATGAACTATGGTTGGAAAAACTTCTCTGACATACCCTCTAACTAAGGCCCAATTGGGCCTAATGAGGGCCTACCCATGACATGGTCAAATCTCCCTATTTCTAAGTTGCAACAAAACTGTCCCCTGCTGGACAGATTTTGTGATTCTACTTATGCACCTAACCAAATGACATGCAAACCTCCAACCAACTCCTAAAACCTTTTATATACTCCCAATACTAACTTCTGGTTGCTTGGGCCTCAAAGTGCACACCAATGACATGGTCAAAACTCACTCTAAACCTCAGGGTGCTATACTGATTTTTCTGCAGAAACTATAACTCTCATTTTCCAAGGTTTTGACTTGACAAACTCAACTAACAACAACT
Organism: Apium graveolens; assembly: GCF_009905375.1. Classification (NCBI taxonomy): domain Eukaryota; kingdom Viridiplantae; phylum Streptophyta; class Magnoliopsida; order Apiales; family Apiaceae; genus Apium; species Apium graveolens. The sequence goes on from NC_133654.1 coordinate 92,815,450, forward strand.
CAATACTTAAACCAAGACTTATACATGGTAATCTACTGAACTAACTCCCTTATTCTAAAAATAAACTTGGGTGAGATCATCCATGTCCAAAAACAACAACATGCAACCAAATATATAACATGCAACTCATGGAAAGCACGTAACAAGATTTCGGCTAGGCATAAAGTTGTAAATGCTTGCCAAATCGACTTGCACCTAATACTCATCCTTAATAATCATGAAATATAACTTCTTTTAAGTATTAATAAGAAATTTATCATGAAAACAATCTATTTTAAGCACACATATTTCGAATTTATAGATTTTTAAACATAACTACATGATTTCGAAAAGAGTAGCATGCAAAACATGGTTGATCATCATTTTAATGTCTTAAAACTAACATGCATGGCTAAACATAAATATATAATGAAATTTCAGTAGCATGCAAAGGATTTTAAAGCATGATATCTCCATAAAACACTTAGTTAGCACATATACATAATATATCTCATAGAGAGCTCTTGAATTCACAAGAATCAAGAGTTTCTCTTTGGAGATCACATAAGAACTACACATGCATCCATGGAACTTCAACTTCCAAGTCACAAAACACTTGGAAAGTATATAAGATGAATGTAGGTAAAAGATTTACACTTGGGAAGATGAAGAATGAATTGAAAAATGGAAGGGGGTGGGGAATTGGCCTTCGGCCGAGAGCAATGTGGGAGGGGGAGGAGAGAAAATTTGTGGGGTTTTGACCTTAATATTATACCCAATCCTCAAATAATATTACATAAAATGCCGGTCGTAACAGATATGATCTAAGATATTGCCTTAGTGTAGGTTGAGTAGTATGGGTGATAGGTGCTAATGGTTGTTGTGGTGTTTGGGAGGTTGTTGTTGGGTGGACATCAGGATAAACAGATTTATAAGTATCAGGATCAACATTTACTAAGATCTGTTTTATAGACTGAGGAATCTGTAAAGGTCTTACCACTGGTTTCTTAGTGTCAGCATGTACCAGGTCATTAAAGTATCGTTTTGCAACTTTAAAAGGTGGAGTTGAGGTACTGGTTAGTTGAGGTTCATCAGTACAAAAAGTATATATAAGTTGACAGAATCTAGCAAAGTAGAGAATCTAGAAAAGTAGACAACATTCCTATCCTCTGTCATCCTATCCCCAATAAAACCTATTATAGCAGTTGCAAAATCAAAATGAGTTTGGTTTATAATGACATACCCGATGTGCTGACTCATTATGGGGATGGCATCAAAATTCGAACACTTGTTCCCAAAAGCTTTAGTGATGCAGTCAAAGAAGAAGCTCCATTCCCTTCTGATATGAGCCCGTTTCAACTGCCCAAGCTTTTCCAAACTCTGTTCATACCCCAAACTGGCCATTAACTCCTGAAGAGCCGATTCCTCTGGAATTGAAAAAGTACATCCTTCTGGGAGACGTAGAGCCTTGCGTATTGTACGAGGAGTGACTGCATATTGAGAATCATCCACTTCGAAAACAATACTAGGAGTACCATTTGGACCACCATTATCAAAGTTTCCAGTCCTCCAAAGTGTCAGAACTTGTTGGCTTGAGAAGACGGAAGGTTGGGTCAATGCATACCCAATTTCACTGTGTGCAAGAAGATCTTGCATAAAATGCAATTCAGACGGAGCTTCAGCATTATCAAGACTTGCAGCATAGTTGTTTGGAACAAATTTAGCTCCATCAATGATTAAATCCTTTGGTGCCATGAAATTAATCAAGATGTGTAAGTGCCTGTTAGGTTTTTGATAGAATGTCTATATGAAAAACCAACATTAGAAGAAGAAAGAGAGTAAAAGCAAGTAGAGAGAAAAAGTATGAAAGGAAATAAAAGATTAAAAAATCTTCTCTTTGTCTTACTTATACTTTTGAAAAAAAATGTAACCGTTGGACACCTGTCAGTCATGCAGTAAAAACGAATAGTTAATGGGCACGAGAAAATAGTAATCATTACTTACCCATTTGCAGTTTTTCAAGGAAAAATTGTTCCACTTACCCAGTTATTCCATTAATCAAGGTGAAACAGTTTTAATTAAAAATGGAAACTGTTCCCACATATTGAATTATTTTTCACTGTAACATCAATATTCTGAAGAAAAAAAATTGAGTGAAAATGACCATAATAAATCAGATGAGCAAGTACTGATAAAATAAAATCAGAACTTAAGTTAAAACAGAATTTATATGGTCATCAGAATATGAATATGTATCAGGATTTATCAATTCATTACAAAATATCTCAGAGATAAGATTTTGAAACAAAAACAAATTTCATTGATTTTGAAACAAAAACAAATTTCATTAATATATCAAGACAATACATTCATGAAATTGAAATTACATCAGAACTTGTACAAGATTTCCCTAAGCTGTTAAACCTAACGTCAACAGCCTTTGTCCTAGCTCAAGAAGCAGGGCAAGGCTGATGATGAAGAAAAATAGGAAGAAGAAAATAAATCATTTCTTCTTCCTACTCTCGATAAACAGAATAGCGAGTCATATGATTCGCTCTTGCTGGTGGAGAGCTTCCAGCCTTTCCTCCTCCAATCGCTCCAGATGGCGATGGTAATCCATATAGAAGAACAGGAGGTGGGTAAGTACCTCCTGGGGAACAGAGTCCCATATCTCATCAGGAATGGCAGTGACGTGCCATTCCTGCTGCCAATCGGCACAGCTCAGCTCCATGTTGAAGGTTTCGTAGTTCAAAAACATATTGTATCTGACCATGATGTTTTTGATATAAAGATTATGAAGATGAGTTTGTGATAAAAGATTTGATGGGAAGGCTGATATGAAGTGGTTGCTTATATAGGCAAGAGAATGCCAAGAGACGCAAGGAAATTTAATGCTTACAGGTAGAATTAATTCTACCTCATCTCCCCATACTTGGAAAAAGAAAAACATTGATTGGAAAGAGAAAACATGGTTTAATGCGCACAAGAAGCAAGTAAAAGTTGATTGTTCATGCACGAGTACCACTATCCCTAACTATAGTGACTATTAATCTTCCACTTCAATATATTCTGGTTTAAACTGAGACTGTTGTCAAATTTTATCCACAAATAAGTCAAGTAAAGAATCAGACTGTAATATCAGAACTTAGACTTATATCAGAACTTAACAGTCATTATAATTTCTTAATTTGAAAAAGGAATGCCTATCTTAGTAAGTCCTCACACAAATTTTCATTTATATTCTTCAGAACTTAATCATCAGAACATGCAATCAGAACTTGTCCTCAGAATTTGTGCAATGTGACATAATGACTGTTCATCTAAAACAACATAGATCACCATAGTGATTTTCATCATTCATATGGAGTGGTTAGTGTGTGCATTAAGCTAAATATCAGACAAAGAGTAAAGTCTGATTCAGTTCAGTACATCTTCGAAATAAGGCATAACTAAAACTTTGCTAAAGAGCTGTCATTATTCTGAAACCTACTGTTGAATGAGTTCATGCTTGAGTCCACCTCAACTATTGTGTGCTAATTTTATGCATCTTTTTAAATTCCATTTTACAGTGGCTTCTCAGTGTAAGTGAGTCACGACTGCTTATCAGAATTTATGCTATTATCAGAGTATTTCTCCAGTAATCATAGAGTGTGAAAAGTCACCAAGAAAATATTTTATTTGCTGTTCTGATGCATATTACTTAATACCAGCAATGCACTTGGGTCTTCCCTTCCACATTTTTACTCTAGATCTCAAAGGAGTACCTGATTTTTAATCCTTGTTTCGCTTTCTTTTTCTTTTGATAAGTGAGGTTTATCATCACTTAATTCATTCAACAGATTTACTAGCATCAGAACTTAACAGATGAGTAGCATTATTCTAGTTTGTGACTTAGTAATAAGATAGACAAAGTAAACTCAACTAAGCTCAATTATCAGAATTTGCTTGTGTCAATAGATTTCCACAGAAATAATTACTTCTTACATGGGATCTCTTGTTTATTGAAGACTACTAGGTCAGCATCTAGCACAGTTATCCTCATAGGATTGAATAGTTACCTAAACAGACATATCACTATCAGAGTTTAGAAACATTGATCAGACAACAGTCAGTACTTTAAACATATTTTTCAATTAAGCACAGAATACACAAAGAGATTGAATTCTGTAAATACTGATCATAAAGTCTGATGCAACAGAACAAAACCAAGCAGATTTAGAGGAAGAACCTGAAACCATTCCAAGTTCATTTACCAATCTTGTAAAAGTAGCTTCACACAATGGTTTTGTGAAGATATCTGCTAGTTGTTGATCTGTTGGAACAAAGTGTAATTCCACTGTACCTTCATCTACATGTTCCCTGATGAAGTGGTACCTAATGCTGATATGCTTTGTCATAGAGTGTTGAACTGGATTACCTGTCATAGCAATAGCACTTTGATTATCACAGTAAATAGGGATTTTGAAATATGTTAACCCATAATCCAGTAACTGATTCTTCATCCAAAGAATCTGTGCACAACAGCTTCCTGCAGCAATATATTCTGCTTTTGTAGTTAATGTGGAAATTGACTTTTGTTTCTTGCTAAACCAAGAAACCGATCTACCTCCAAGAAATTGGCAGCTTCCACTTGTGCTTTTCCTGTCAATTTTGCAACCTGCAAAATCTGCATCTGAGTAACCTATTAGTTTAAAATCTGATTCTCTGGGATACCACAATCCCAGATCAGCTGTGCCTTTAAGATACTTGAAAATTCTTTTCACAGCTGTTAAGTGAGGTTCTCTTGGATCTTCTTGAAATCTTGCACAAAGACAGGTAGCATACATGATATCAGGTCTACTAGCAGTTAGATAGAGTAGAGAGCCAATCATACCTCTGTAATCAGTAATATCTACTGATTTACCAGTATCCTTATCCAGTTTTATTGCAGTGGCCATGGGAGTGGATGCACTTGAACAATCTTGCATTCCAAATTTCTTCAGCAAGTTTCTGGTGCACTTAGTTTGACAAATCAAAGTGCCTTCTTCATTCTGCTTGACTTGAAGGCCCAGAAAATAGCTAAGTTCCCCCATCATACTCATCTGATACCTTGACTGCATCAGTTTGGCAAACTTCTTGCACAGTCTGTCATTTGTAGACCCAAAAATGATATCATCAACATAAATCTGGACCAGAAGTAAGTCCTTTCCATGGTTGAGGTAGAACAGTGTTTTTTCTATAGTCCCTCTATTAAATCCACTTTCCAGAAGAAACTGAGCTAAGGTCTCATACCAGGCTCTAGGAACTTGCTTAAGTCCATAAAGTGCTTTATCAAGCCTGTAGACATAATCTGGATGTTTGGAATCTACAAAGCCTGGAGGTTGTTCAACATATACTTCCTCCTCCAATTCTTCATTGAGAAAAGCACTTTTTACATCCATTTGAAAGACATTAAACTTTTTGTGAGCAGCATAAGCCAAAAATATCCTTATGGCTTCTAACCTAGCAACTGGTGCAAATGTTTCATCATAATCAATTCCCTCTTGTTGAGAATATCCTTTTGCAACCAGCCTTGCCTTATTCCTTGTAATTATGCCATCACTGTCAGTTTTGTTTCTGAATACCCACTTTGTACCAACAATAGATCTGTTCTTTGGTCTTGGCACTAGGGTCCAGACTTTGTTTCTTTCAAATTCATTTTACTCTTCCTGCATTGCTTGCACCCAATCAGCATCTTGAAAAGCTTCTTCCACTTTCTCTGGCTCAGTCTGAGAGAGAAAAGAATTGTAAAGAATTTGTTTGAAGTACCTGTTCTAGTTCTGACACCTGCATCAAGATTTCCAATTATCAAATAAGGTGTATGTGATTTAGTCCACTTCCTTGCAGATGGAAGGTTTTCTCTAGAACTGGATGCTCCCCCATGATCCATGCTGTCTTCATTTTCATTTTCTGATGCTCCCCTGAAACTATGCTCTCTGAGTTGGATTCTTCAGAATTTAGATTTTCAGAACTATCAGAACTTGGCTTATCAGAACTTGACGAATCAGAACTTGAAGAGCCAGATGTATGTTCTGATGCTTCTTGAGATATGGTATGTTCTTGAGTATGCTCCCCCTGCATAGGTGCATCTTCCTTTGACGTAGTCACCACAGTTTCAATAACATCAGAGTTTAATCCATCAGAGTTTACAGTATCAGGACTTAGACTATCAGGATTTTCAGTATCAGAACTTGAGTCTTCATTTTCAAATCTCAGCTGATCATGATCAATAAAATCTTCAAGACCAGTAATATTCTTGTCATCAAAAGAGACATTGATAGACTCCATGACCACTCTTGTTCTCAAATTATAGACTCTGAAGGCTTTTGTGGAAAGTGGATATCCAACAAAGATTCCTTCATCAGCTTTTAGATCAAATTTAGATAGCTGTTCAGGATGAGTTTTGAGAACAAAACCCTTGCATCCAAATACATGAAAGTACTTCAGATTTGGCTTCTTTTTCTTCACCATCTCATATGGCGTTTTTCCTTGCTTGTTAATGAGTGTTGCATTTTGAGTAAAACAAGTAGTCTGCACAGCTTCAGCCCAGAAATAGGTTGGAAGCTTTGCTTCTTCAAGCATTGTACGTGCAGCTTCAATGAGATTTCTATTCTTCCTTTCAACAACTCCATTTTGCTGTGGAGTTCCAGGAGCAGAAAATTCCTGCTTAATTCTATGGTTTTTGTAGAACTCTTTCATTATCAAATTCTTGAACTCAGTGCTATTATCACTCCTTATGGTTTTCACAGAATCTTTGACCAATTTATCCAGATGGTTGACATGATCAATCAAGATAGATGCAGTTTCACTTTTTGTGTGCAAGAAATACACCCATGTGTATCTGGTGAACTCATCCACTATGACCAATGCATATTTCTTCTTTATAATAGATATGACATTCACTGGACCAAATAGATCAACATGTAGAAGATGATAAGGCTCAAGAATTGATGATTCAGTCTTGCTCTTGAATGAAGATTTTCTTTGTTTGGCCTTCTGACAAGAATCACAAAGGCCATCAGGAGCAAATACTGACTTTGGCAGTCCTCTCACAAGATCTTTCTTGACTAGTTCATTTATATTGTTGAAATTTAAATGAGAGAGTTTCTTGTGCCAATTCCAGCTTTCTTCAATTGATGCTCTACTCATCAGACAGATTGCAGAACCATCAGTACTTGTTGAAAGCTTAGCTTCATAAATGTTACCACGCCTGTATCCTTTTAGAACAACTTTGCCTTTGGATTTACTCACAACTTCACAGTGTTCTTCAAAGAAATCAACATGATAACCTCTGTCACAGATTTGACTTATACTCAGCAGATTGTGTTTAAGTCCTGAGACCAGAGCTACTTCTCTAATGATGACATTCCCAAGATTAATATTGCCATATCCCAATGTTTTTCCAATGTTGCCATCTCCATAAGAAACACTTGGGCCAGCTTTCTCTACAAAGTCTGATAGCAGGGCTTTATTTCCAGTCATATGTCCTGAACATCCACTGTCCAGAACTAGAATATTTTTCCTGTTGCCCTGCAATCACAAAGACCACTAATGATTAGTTTTATGGACCCAGACTTGCTTGGACCCTTTGGCCTTATCAAGTTTGTTAACATTTGCAGCGGATTTAGCATCAGAGTTTATGTCAACATTTTTCTTATCAGAACTTACACTATCAGACTTTGAATCATAATTTACACTAGAAGGAACAATGGAAACTTTCTTCAAAGAAGGTTTTATTTGATAATAATCATAGTACAAACTATGATATTCCTTACAAGTATAAATGGAATGCCATAAACTACCACAATGAAAACAAGGATTTTGTGGTTTATATCTAACAGACTGACTCTTAACTCCTGATTTTGAAGGTAAGGAGTTTATATTCTTATTCTTCCTGCAAAAAGAAGCCAGATGGTTAGAACTTCCACAGTTATGACATGTTTTCCTAGGAGCATCAGGAACAGGCCTATAATCATTGCTTTTATTCACACCTTCCTTTCCATTCCTATTTTTCCTAGGTGATTTTACCTTGTTTGCATTCTTAACATCTTTCAGCTTATGCTTAAGCTGCTTCTTAGTCATTAAGCCTATATTTACTTCAGCTGTCTTTTCCTGTTTTAGTTTGTCAGAAGTTAATTCCTCTTTAACTTCTGATTTCTCATTATCAGACTTTACAGTTACAAATTTAACAGGTTTTAACTTTGGCTTTTGCTTAACAACAGGCTTAATTTCTATAGTTCCTTTATCATTCTTATCCTCTCCATAACCTAAGCCCTCTTTCCAATTTTCACTACTTAGCAAATTTTGAGTTGTTCTGCCAGAGTTAGTCCAAGTCCTGATAATCTCTCTTTCCTTTTCTAACTCAGTTTTTAGAGATTCATTCATTTTTAGCACTTCATCCCTAACATAAAAGGCATCATCTCTATCCTTCTGAGTTTGATGGAACATAACTAACTCTTTTTCTAAGAAATCATTTCTTTTCTTAAAAGCAAGATTTTCAGAAGTTAATCTTTCACATGTTAAAGTTTGATCTCTATAACTAACAAACATGGTTCTCCTCACTTTCAGAGAGTTCTCCTCACTTTCAGAGTCTGAGGTGTCTGTCCAGCTTTTCTTCTTTGTGACAAGAGCCTTGCCTTTGTCACCCTTTACTTTCTTGTAATCAAGAGATATATGGCCTTTCTCACCACAGTTATAGCATTTGACATTGGTATAATCTCCTCTATCAGACTTTCCTCCTCTGCCCTCAGATCTTCTGAAATTCTTCTTATCAGAACTTGTGCCTTTCATGGAAAACTTCTTTCCCGACCTGAACTTCCTGTATGCAATCTTTGTGATCCCTTTCACCATAAGAGCACACAGCTTCATCATCTCCTCATCAGCATCAGTCTCAGGCAAGCTTTCAGAATCCGAGTCATCATCACTTTCAGAACTTGATGACTCAGTATCAGACTTTGTGAAAAGAGCTTTACCCTTGTCTTTCCTTGAGGTACTGCCTTGGGGAATTCTTCTTCAGCCTTAAGAGCAACTGTCCTTGACTTTTCTCCTTTCCTCTTGCTTCTTTGTTCCATCTCAAGTTCATGAGTCTTGAGCATTCCATAAATTTCATCAAGAGTTTTTTTCATCAAGATTGTAGTTGTCTCTAATTGTTGTTGCCTTCAAATCCCAGCATTCAGGAAGAGCTAACAGGAATTTAAGGTTTGAATCTTCAAGTTCATACTCCTTATCAACCAATGACAAATCATTCAAGAGTTTGACAAATCTATCATATAAATCAGTCAATGACTCATTAGTCTTTGAGTCAAAGTGTTCATACTCTTGAGTGAGTATTGTCTTCCTGTTCTTCTTAATTGTATCGGTTCCCTGACACCTTGTTTCCAGAGCATCCCATATCTCCTTAGCAGTCTGGCAGTTAATTACCCTATTTGACATTACATTATCAATGGCACTATGCAGTAAGTGTCGTACCTTAGCTTCCTTAGCAATTGATGCTATATCTTCAGCAGTATAATTACTCTTCTCCTTTGGTACGGTCTTTGCTGCTTCACCTACAACTGCAATAGCGAGCTTGGTTGGTTTGTGAGGCCCTTCCTTGATTCTATCAAGATATTCTGGATCTGTTGCTTCCAGGAACATGGTCATCCTCACCTTCCATATGGAATATTCAGATGGTCTCAGTATGGGAACTCTGATGGTCTCATACCGACTTTGAATTTATGTCTTTGGTGGTTCTTCAGTTTTGGTAGGCTTAGTTGGAGTTTCTGTGTCAGACATGATTGTGTTTGGATCTTTAATTGTATGTGCGTTAATAGAGAAGTAGCCCTGATACCACTTGTTAGGTCACACACACTGTAGAGGGGGTGAATACAGTGTAAAGTACAATCAAATCGAACTTTAATATCACAAGTAACAGAAAACAAACTTTATTGAAACAATAAACTCTGTTACAGTATGGAACTGTTACCTCTCAGTGATGAACAAATATCACGAGAGCTGCTAGGGTTACAATGAATAATCTTCTCGAATATTATAACACTTATAGTGTAAACCCTATGTCTGTGTTTATATACTACACAGTTACAAGATAATCGCTAATTGATATGGAATATAATTCTGCTTCCTAAAATATATCAATCAGATATCTTTTCTTCCAAGTATTCTATTCTTTATAGAATTCCTTCTTCATGCATATATCTTCTTATGTTTATCTCGATCTTCTTTCCTTTAATCAACTACTGTCCTTATCTAATCGTCCTTCAGCACTTTAGTTCTGATATCCATCTTCTGATGATTATCTCCTGATAATATAAGCACTGATATCCCTAAGTCCTGACTTCCAGTAAGTACTGATTTATCCTGTTTAAGTAAGATCTAAAAACTAAACATAAATCATATTAGCCGTGACATTATCAAATATATCTAACATATAGAAAACATTATATCTGGCCTACTGGCTGTTAAATATAGAAATGAGCAAACCATGCCTCTATAGCTTGAAATATCCACAGACTTTTCAGTAGTGTTTAATTCAAGTTTAATGCAGTGGCCATGAGAGTTTTTGCAGATGTGCAATCCATTAGATCAAACTTCTTTAAAAGATCAAAAATATATTTGGTTTGACTAATGAATATTCCATCACTAACTTGCTTAACTTGTAAACCAAGAAAGTAAGTTAGCTCTCCCATCATGCTCATTTCATACTTACTTTGCATCAATTTGGCAAACTTTTTACAAAGTTTTTCATCTGTAGAGCCAACTATAATATCATCTACATAAATTTGAACAAGTATACTAGAGCCATTAACATTTCTAAATAATATAGTTTTATCAACAGTACCTCTTGTGAAGTGATTTTCTAAAAGAAACTTTGATAAAGTGTCATACCAGGCTCTAGGTGCTTGCTTCAGTCCATAAAGTTCTTTCAAAAGATAGTAGACATATTCTGGAAAATTTGGATCTTCAAAACCAGGAGGCTGACTAACAAAGACTTCCTCCTCCAAATCTCCATTCATAAAGGCACTTTTGACATCCATTTGATAGACCTTGAAATTGCCATGGGCTGCATAGGCTAAGAAAATTCTGATGGCTTCAAGTCTTGTAATAGGAGCAAAATTTTCATCAAAATCTATTCCTTCATGTTGACAGTAGCCCTTAATAATTAATCTAGCTTTGTTCCTGACCACTATACCATTTTCATCCATCTTGTTTCTGAATACCCACTTGGTGTCAATTGGATTCTTTCCTTTAGGTTTGGGTACCAGCTTCCATACCTTGTTCCTTTCAAATTGGTTTAGCTCCTCCTACATAGCTAAAATCCAATCAGGATCCAACAAAGCTTCTTCTACCTTCGTTGATTCTTCCTTAGAAAAGAAGCTGCTATATAGATATTCTTCTTGAGTTGCTTTCCTTGTTTGAACTCTAGAAGATGCATCACCAATGATGAGCTCAAAAGGGTGATCTTTAGTCCATTTTCTTTGTTGAGGTAGATTAGCTCTAGATGAAGATGTCTCATTGTTGTCTTGATATGTGACTGAGTATTCATTATGAGAAACTCCCCTAAATTTTTGAATCTTTGATTTGAGAAATGGGTACTTTCTGTAGGTGATCTATTCTTATTCTCAGCTTCTCTCATTGTTCCGACGGATGATGTACTTTGTATCTCGACAGATGAAGCTGATTGTCTCCCGACGGATAAGGCAGATTGTCTCCCGACGGATGAAGCATTTTGTAACTCGACAGATGTTGAATTATGTGCTTCATTAGTTGTAAATTTTTCTGCATTATCCTTAGTCATTGTTTCTTGATCACTTTCATCATCAATGTCATCACTAACCATCTCCACATTATCAAACTTGAGGCTTTCATGGAAATCTTCATCTTACAGTCCTTCAATCTTTTTATCATCAAACACAACAAGTACTGATTCCATAATAATGTTTATTCTTAGATTGTAGACTCTATATGCTTTTCCCACAACATATCCACCAAAAATTCATTCATCTACTTTAACATCAAACTTTCCTTGTTTATCAGTTTGATTCCTTAAGATATAACATTTGCAGCCAAAAACATGAAGAAAGTTTAGAGTTGGCTTCCTATTCTTGAACAATTGGTAGGGTGTCATGCATTTTGCTTGATTAACCAAAGAGATATTCTGAGTGTAGCAGGCAGTATTCACAGCTTCAGCCCAAAAATATGTTGGTAACTTTGATTCTTCAAGTATTGTCCTTGCAGCTTCAGTAAGAGATCTGTTCTTCCTTTCCACTACTCCATTTTGTTATGGAGTTCTTGCTATAGAAAACTCTTGCATAATCCCATTCTCTTCAAAAGATGATCTCATCACAGAATTCTTGAACTCAGTTCCATTATCACTCCTGATTCTTCTTACTTTGAAATCAGGATGATTGTTGACTTGCCTTATGTGATTGATGATGATTTCACTAGCTTCATCTTTAGACTTTAGAAAATATGTCCAAGAGAACTTTGAGAAATCATCTACAATTACTAGGCAATATCTTTTTCTTGAGATGGACAACACATTGACTGGTCCAAATAAATCCATGTGCAACAGTTGCAAAGGTTCTTCAATTGTTGAATCAAGCTTCTTTCTGAATAATGCTTTGATCTTCTTTCCTTTCTGGCAGACATCACACAATCCATCCTTAGTAAACTCCACTTGAGGAATACCTCTAACCAGTTCTTTCTTGACAAGTTCATTCATGATCTTGAAGTTTAGATGGGACAGTTTCTTGTGTCATAGCTACCTTTCATCTTGACTTGCTTTACTGAGAAGACAATTTACTGATTCAACATTTGATGAGTTGAAGTCATCTAAGTACATATTTCTTTTTCTCACTCCAGTGAGAACCACTTTGTTGCTCTTTTTTTTTGTCACAACACAGGCTTCTGAATTGAAAGTAACTAAGTTGCCTTTATCACAAAGCTGGCTGATACTCAACAAATTATGCTTGAGACCATCCACTAGGCAACCTCTTCAATGATGACATTGTCTTTTGAAATCAAGCCATATCCCATAGTATAACCTTTGTTGTCATCTCCAAAAGTAATACTTGGGCCAGCTCTTTCCTTGAACTCAGTGAGTAGGGTAGAATCTCCAGTCATGTGCCTTGAGCAACCACTATCCAGATACCAAAGATTCTTTCTGTTTCCCTGCATACATCAAAATCAAATCAAATTGATTTTGGTACCCAAGTTTCCTTGGGTCCTTCCTTGTTAGCTTTCTTCTTTGGTTTCTTAGGTTTGATCTCATTTGACTTGGGAATTTCTGATTCACCCTTAGTCATTTGAGTTGGACCTTTGAAACCAATCATTAAAATAAAATTATCATGCATATTTTGATTAACAGGAAAAGGCATGCTATTTGCAAACATGTTATTCTAGTAAGGCATGTTAAATGGCATTTGAGGCATACTAAATGCAGCATAATAAGGATTAGGTGCAAATGGCATATTAGAAAATTGTGCATTCATATTCTGAGTAGACATAGCATTCATAGGCATAGTAGGCATGGCAGTAATGTTGGGAAAAAAGAAGAGGATGCATACATGGGAGTAGGCATGGCAAGCTTGCAATTAATAGACAGATAATTAACACTACCACACTTAACACAGATGTTTCTTGGTGCATATTTATAAGGTGTGTAGTTTTTATGTTTTTTAATTCCTACTTTCCCATTTCTATTGTTTTTCTTTTTAGTTTCCATTTTAACCTCAATCTTTTCAAATCTGTCATTCAATTGCTTGATAGACAAATGACCAACATTTACTTTCTTTTCTTTTCTGGATTGACTTGATTCTCGTGGAATAAAGTTCTTAGAAACTGATCCATATTTCTCATTCAACTTAGCTAGCTTAGCTTTGCTAACTGGTTTACTCACAGCCGACATATGTGGCTCCTTGTCACTCGACGAATAATCCTTTTGATTATCCGAAGAATGATTTTCATCATCCGTCGAGTCCACATATGTAAACAATCCTTCAACCAAATTGGACTCAAGCTTCTCTTTACTCTTCTTCCAGGCTGCATCACAAAAGGACTCAATATCTTGAACTTTAGTGATTTGAGCATGAACATCTCTAGATGATTACCATGCCTTAATCACTTCATGTTCTCGTTCAAGCTGCTTCCTTAAAAATCTCTTCTTTCTTCAAGGACTCAATTAATTCATCCTTAGCAATCTTACACTCAATTCTCAATTTTTCAAATTCAATAAACTGAGACTTTAGCACATTATTCCTCTCACTTAAAAATTGATTATTTTCTTTAATTTTAGTATTTTCCTTAGTAAGGGACTTAAGTGTAACACGCGGGTGATTTAATTTTATGTACATGTCATTTATTGCATCATTACACTCAGCTTTAGATAAATGTGCTAGGTTAGTGGTGATTACCTGATTGCTTGAAGAACTTGTTTATGTTTCATCAGATTTGGCCATTAGGGCTAGATTGACATAGCTCGTTTCTTCATCTTCATCCAATCCATCTGCAGCCCAGTCATTCTCCTGTGTGATGAAAGCCCTTTCCTTTTGTTTGAGCAACTCAAAGTATTTCTGTTTATAATCAACATGCTCAAACTTCTTTTTTCTAGAATCAGACTTTCTACATTCACTAGCAAAATGACCGGCCAAGCCACATTTGAAACACTTGAATTTTGACTTATCAACCATGTTTCTGTTTGGCTTAGCTGCTCCAAAATTCTTCTTGAATTTGAGCTTGGAAAATCTTCTAGATAAGAATGCTAGATGTTCATCAATATCATCCATATCATCTTAGCTCAATTGATCTTCATTTTCAGCTACCAGCCCTTTATCCTTGCTTTCACAGACCTTTGATGTAGGCTCAACAGCTTCTACCTTCATCTCTTTCTCCTTCTCTAACTCAGCTACCAGTGCTATAAACCCTCCATTCTTCCTTCCTTTTCCATCCTCTCATCTTGCTCTATTTCAAGCTCATAGGTTTTCAGGATGCTATATAGTCTCTCCAAGGTGAACTCCTTGTAATCCTGTGAATTTTTTAATAAGACTGTCAATGGCTTCCACTCCTTTAGAAGAGGTCTAAGGAATATGAGGTTAGAGTCTTTTGTTTGATAGACTCTTCCATGCAACTTTAGAGCATTTAGTAGCTTTTTAAATCTACTAAATATATCAGTGAGAGACTCACTTTCTTCACAGTGGAAATGCTCATATTGTTTAATCAGTAGCTACATCTTGTTCTCCCTTACTTGCTCAGTACCATCATAGATAATTTGTATTGTGTCCCAAACCTCTTTGGTTGTTTTACAATTAAAGATGTTATCAAACACATCACCATCAACTCCATTGAACAATATATTAATGTCCTTCTTATCCTTCCTGACTTGCTCAATATCAGGGTCTGACCATTCATGCCTAGGTTTTAGAACAGATGGCTCATTGCCAGTTGCAGCTCTCATTGGTACATGAGGACCTCTCTCTATGCAGTCCACATAAGCCTCATCTTAGGAAAGAAGATGTAGGTGCATCTTCACCTTCCACTGGTGATAATTATCTTTGTCCAGAAATGGAATTTTAACTCCATCTTTTTTGTTCATCTTGTTGTTTCTTATGATCTTTACACTCTTTGTACTTCAAGAGCTTGCTCTGATACCAATTGTTATTCCCTAAAAATACAACAAGAATTACAGAAGGGGGGTGAATGTAATTCTGGCTACTTTTTCTTGATTTTAAAATGTTCTAACTTAATACGTATAATAGTGTTTGATTAGCAATGGTGCGGAATAAAGAGAGATAGAAATTAATACACTAAGTAATAAAAACACAGGCTTTTAAAACTTTCTGGTGGATTTGAAAGTATCCACAAATATATATATATATATATATATATATATATATATATATATATCAATTGAGAACCCTGTGAAGCTTTGACTAGCTCACAGTTGCTTTACAAGTTTGAACAAACAAAACTACAGAGTAATGCTTGCAGAATATAGCTTGTTATGTTTCTCTGAAAATAAGCTTGCTTAGTTAATTATTCTACTTGCTATACTTAGTTTATATATCACCAAGTTTAGATGACAGTAGGACAAGATAATAAAACAAAACATATCTAGTCTAACTCCATGCTGCTTCACTACTTTATTCCAGCATCTTTGAATATCTTCACATTTGCATGGAAATGGTAATGCTTCTTTGTTCTCAAAATCCTGCTTAGCAAGCTGCCACATTTCTTTTGCAAACACCCAATGCATGTGACTGTGTTGTCACTGTCAAGAGCTATTTTGAATTTGATCATCCGTCGGGATTATGTTTGTCATCCGTCGGGAACTTTGTTGATCATCCATCGGGAGTCTTGCAGATCATCCATCGGGAGTCTACTTGCCACTTGACTCTATTTCACTTATACAGAATTATAAGACATCTCATATTTACAATTAGTCAACCTATTTTGCATATCAATCTAGTAGACAACATGACTTACAGAACCCTACACAATCTACTTGACTAAAACATGTTGTTTGCAGAAATGTGCTACAGTTCTTATTGTTACATAAGCTACACTCTCGATGGATGTCAAATTATCATCCGTCGGGACTATAAAGTTCATCCGTCGGGACTATATTAGATCATCCATCGAGAGCTACAAAATTCACTAAGTTAAATCTACTAAGGTGTTTTATTTAACTTATCATCAATTTCACAACATATTCCTAACAAACACTATGCAGTTGGAGTAGTTCTTGGACAGAGAAAGAACAACATATTTCATGTGGTCTACTATGCTAGTGAGACCCTAAATGGTGCTCAATTGAATTACACTACTACTGAGAAAGAACTTCTGGCTATTTTCTATGGTTTTGAGAAGTTTTGATCTTATCTGCTTGGGATGAAGGTGACAGTTTTCACTGATCACGCTATAATTCGATATCTCGTCTCGAAAAAAGACTCGAAGCCTAGATTGATCAGATGGGTTCTTTTGCTTCAGGAGTTTGAATTGGAAATCAAGGACAGAAAAGGTAATGAGAATCAAGTCGCTGATCATCTCTCTCGTTTGGAAGATCCAAGTGCGACTTCACTAGATAAGACATTGATAAATGAGTGTTTTCCCGATGAGCAGCTGTTTGGAATGCAAGAGGAAGAACCGTGGTTTGCAGAAATTGTGAACTACCTTGTAAGTAATATCATGCCTCCCAACTTGTTGTATGCTTAAAGGAAGAAGTTTCTTCATGAGGTGAAGTGGTACATGTGGGATGAACCATATCTGTTTAGGCAAGGAGCTGACCAAATCATCAGGAGATGTATTCCGTACAACAAAATGGGGGGATCTTCCTAGACTGTCATTCAACTGTTTATGGAGGCCACTACGGTGGAGAGAATACAGCAGCTCGAGTCCTTCAAGCGGGATTCTTCTAGCCTATATTGTTTAAGGATGTGCATAAATTTGTTTTAAAGTTTGATCGATACCAATGTGTGGGTAATATGTCCAAGAGGGATGAGATGCCTCTTAATGTGCTTCTCGAAGTTGAAGTCTTCAATGTTTGGGGAATAGACTTCATGGGGCCGTTCGTTCCATCTTGCAATAATCAGTATATCTTATTGGCGGTCGATTATGTGTCAAAATGGGTTGAAGTCAAGGCTTTGCCAACAAATGATGCGAAGGTAGTGCTCAATTTTCTTCATAAGCAGATATTCACAAGATTTGGGACTCCAAGAGTCAGAATCAGTAATGAGGGATCACATTTTTGTAATCCAAATTCACTGCCATGATGTGAAGATATAATGTGAATTATCGCATTGCTACAGCCTACCATTCTCAGACTAATGGTCAAGCAGAGGTGTCTAATAGGGAAATCAAGCGCATTCTAGAGAAAGTTGTGTGTCCATCAAGGAAGGATTGGTCTTTGAAGCTTGATGAAGCTGTTTGGGTGTATAGGACAACGTACAAGACTCCGTTGGGAATGTCGCCATTTCAGTTGGTTTATGGTAAGGGGTGTCATTTGCCTGTGGAGCTCCAGCATAAAGCATATTGGGCTTTAAAGAAGTTGAACCTTGATTTGGATGCAGCTGGTAAAAAAAGAATGCCTCAATTGAATCAACTCGACGAATTTTAGCTTCAAGCATATAAAAACAGCAAAATGTACGAGGAGAAAGTCAAGAGGTGGCACGATAGAGGACTAGTGCTCAAGTCATTTGTGTCGCGACAACAAGTTCTATTGTTTAACTCTCATCTCCATCTTTTTCCTGGAAATTTGAAGTCGAGATGGTCCGGGCCTTTCATAATCAAAAATATGTCTCTGCATGGGGCTGTGGAGATTTTTTAGAATGATCTGGGCCAAGCATTTAAAGTAAATGGTCAAAGGTTGAAGCACTACTATTTGGATACGGCAAACCGTGAGATGGTTAGTGTCGTTCTATTGACGACTTGATCTCGAGATTCTACGTCAAGCTAATGATGTAAAACAAGCGCTTCTTGGGAGGAAACCCAAGTTTGTAGTATATTAGTAGGTAGAGGAAGCAAAAAGAAAAGAGAAAAACACAAAAAAATCAGAAAAATAAAAAAATTCAGGGTCCACTTCAGTAGCACGGCGCGCTGAAAAGCGAGGCGGCCACGCTGTTTTTCCAATAACTGGGCGCGCCCGCGCTTTCCTAGCGCGCGCCCGCACCAAGACAGCGCGCGGCCGCGCTGGGGTCTGGATTCAGAAAAATAATGTAAGGTAGATTTTGAAGAGAAAATCAGGGCTTTTAATACAAGATCAATTCCCACCCGATTTTTACTCTTCCACGTCCCAAATTTCCCTCCCCAAATCAAACCCATTATTCCCATAATCAATTCCCACTCCTTTTCCGTAACTAATTCTCTCCCAATCCCCTATATATACATACACTTATACAGAAGTTTGATTTGGATTTGATTGTTGCTACCCTGTGCGTGCCTGAGACGCAAAGGAAGTTCAAGAAGGGCACGAATGACTACACCACATTTCATGCCTCGTCCATGAACAGGTTTGCACGTGCATGGAATTCTTTTATTTGTGCTAATATCATGCCATCTTCTCATGTGCATGACATTACCGTGGAGCGTACACGTCTGTTATGGGGTATTCTACAGGGGGATTATGTGGATCTTGGGATGGTAATCCATCAGGGTATTCTGAGGTTCTTGAGAGGGGATACTATGGGTTAAATACCCTATGCGTCCATTGTGACGAAGTTGTGCGTGGCAGTTGGTGTTCATTGGCCCGCACATGAGCAGCTGCAGCACCCTAGTGCTCCGATTGACAGTTCAACGCTGTTGAACACGATCGAGTGGTATGGTAGGAAGCCCAATCCTAAAGGGCATGGTTATTCTTATGATCATCTGCCAAGTGGAAGGCCAGCAGATTAGACTTATGCTGGTGGGACTTTGCAGGCTCATCGAGCAGCTTGGAGAGGTCAGTTGGGAGAAGAGGCTGGTCCTTTGGGATCGCAGCAGCAGCAGCAGGAAGCACATGACGGTGTTGGTTTGAGCTCTACACAGTATAGGCGTTTAGCTAGAAGATGTATGTGATGCATGACATCCATAGTAGGTTTGCACATGTCATCACCCAGGTATTGGGGACTGCTTTCAGAGCCATATGGGTTGACATCCAGTGGCTAGTATTCGGTGAGGACTTGGCGTATCCACCTCCAGACACTCCTGACACTCCACCCCTTGAGGGTGATGATCCTGGTTCGGATTAGGTATGCCTGTTTCCTTGCTATTACCTTCATTGAGGACAATAAATATTTTAAGTTTGGGGGTAGTAGTTAAGGAATATGTGTTTTATGTGAGTCGCATGTAGTTTGTATATTCATGCTAGTTTAGTTGCATATAGTTGCATATTTGCCATGTAGTAGTTTTTTTTTTTAGTTTTATGATAATTATTGCATATAGTTTCATGTAGTTGCATAATAACATGATCCCTTAGATGATTTTACTAATTGATTTGTGATATTGATGCTAGTGTAGTGATATCATATTTAGTGATGTGAAGCCTTGTCGAGTTAATTTGCATGCTAGAGATAATTGTATTTTACTAAGTCTTTCAGGTTGCTCGAGGGCTAGATCATGGTCATGGTTTATTTATTTATCGAAATTAATCGCTTGTTTATATTTAGAATTTAGGAAATTCTCTTAATAATAAAATAACATGGATATTTAAAAATTAGAGAAAATTGGATTTCATTGCTAGTTGTTGTGGATATGTGTCAAATGGCTAGTAGCTGGCTCATTTAATATGAGTAGTCTAGGGTTGAACGAAATGGAGCGAAACACACTCGTTCAGAAAATTGAAAAAAAAGAGAAAAATAAAAAGAAAAATAAAAAAAGAAGAAAAAATATATGTGTTTATGCATAATTGATCATGAGTGGGCTCTATAATACTTGAGTTATTAAGTTATTAGGGGACTTTGTGCCTAGTGACATAAGGCTTTTTATAGTCTGGGATCCGCTAACCTAATGCTCGCTACATTTGTATTATTGTATAAGTCTTTTGTGGACCTCACTCATTGCACGATCAAATAAGCATATTTTTGTTGTTTGTGTTATGAATAAAAGCGTGAATCCATGTAAAATTCCGAAATAAGAATTGAAGTGTTATAAGTTATTTTGAGTCTAGCTTTTATTCTATTTATAACCTTGTGATTGCTTTGTTGAGTAGTGAGTCATGATTATTGATCTAGTTGCGATAGTATATCTGTAAGCATTGCACACACACACATTTCTGGCTTGTAAGTTGATTTGTGGGGTTTGATTGATCTTTGTCTGAATAACTGCATTTGATGAGAGGTTGTTTATTGATTGGTTTAGTTATTCTATGGGGATCATTGCATTAATATAGTTTGTATTCGCGTATTTTTATTTCTTGTTCTTTGAGTCTATTTATGTTTGAGGACAAGCATTGATTCAAGTTTGGGGGTATGTTGAGTGGCATTTATGACACTCTATAATGCTCCGTAAAGCTTTGAATTAGTGTTTTGTACTCAAGTTGTTAGTGTTTTTAACGTGTTTTGTAGTGTTTTTACATTGCAGGCATTTTCCTGGTAATCAGGTGAATTAGCATGGTTTTAGTGCTAATTTGGTGTTAGCATGGTGTCTAGAATAAAGGCTCGTGAAAAGACCAGCTCAAATCAACAAGGAGAAAAGAAATCAGAATTTTATCCAAAAGGATGGCATCCCCGCGCTGGTCAAGCACGCGGTTGCGCCCAACAGAATTCTGTTTCTATTGGGATTCTGAGAGTTTGAAGTCCTGGTTAATTCTACAGCATATATATATATATAAATAAAGCTCTTTTTTATAAGGAGGCGTACCAGAGCTTAAGGAGAAGGTGTAAGAAGACCAGAAAGCACAATTTAACCAAGGCGAAGAAGATCTAGTTTAATCTTGTGATTCTTTGTTTTAAGTTATAACTTTGGATGCTAATTTTCTTATTCTTGAAACTATACTCTTGTTTCGTACTTGGTTTTATTAAGTATAAAGACTACGTTTATTATACCATGCTTTCATCGGAGCCCACGTTGATAATGAGTCCGATTATGGGCTAATCGTTATCGTGGGTATCTAACGGATTTATTTATGGATTTGTTCAGTTAATTCATTTTAATGCCTTAGCGTGTGGTGATTGTATGATAGCCTAGTTTTAGTTGTGCTTATTCGTCTTATGAGTGTCGCGGACTTATAAGATAGTGTGTTAATTCTTAATGAAGCGAAAGTGAATTTAATGGTTTAGAACTTGTCATGCTAGCATAGGTTCATGTATGTGTTATGCATGATTCGTAGGTAATTTTAACCATCTTACTTGCCCTGTGTAATCATGAGAGATAACTTGTGCATTAAACCGTTATGTTGTCAAATTCTATAGACATATAGGGTCTTAATATAATTGGTGTCTATTCAGCTTCTATCTCTTTTGTGGATGTCTGGTAGTATGTATTCATACAATGAAAGTTGGCATTTATCAGTTTCGTGTTATCTGATTAGTGTCAACACCATTGCATGTTAAGGTTAAGAACAAAAAGGTTATTGAATGAAGTATCTAATGAATTTAGAATCCCATGTTAGTGTCATATATTATTCAATTCTCTTTAATCTCTTAGTTTATGTTCTTAGCATAATTCTTAGTTAATTTAGTAGAATTCACCTCAATTTGTTATTCGTCTTAGCATTGGATAATAACTATACTAGTGTTGCATAGATACATTGATTAAAATTAACCAAAGTTGATCCATATGGAATAAACTAGAATTAATTCTATATTACTTGCGATCGCGTATACTTGCGTGAATTTTAGCGTGTGCTTATCAACTAACAGCGCGCGGCTGTGCTGAAACTCCAGAAACTAGGCGCGCCCGCGCGAAGACAGCGCACGGCCGCGCTGGGGTCCGGATTCATAAAAAAAATGTAAGACAGATTTTGAAGAGAAAATTGGGATTTTTATTATAAAATCAATTCCCACCTGATTTTTACTCTTCCACATCCCAAATTTCCCTCTCCAAATCAAACCCATTATTCCCATTATTCCCATAATCAATTCCCACTCCTTTTCAATAACTAATTCTCTCACAATCCCCTATATATACATACACTTATACAGAAACTTCTCCATCAATTCTCAGAACTCTCAAACAAGCAATCTCTCTTCCAAACACATATTCTCTCGATCTCTTTCAATCTTAATGGCACCAAAAAGACAGCGAACTCAAGTTAGCAACAATACCATCGATTCTTCGAGTACGGGTGGTTTGAGGCCAAGGTTTACAACTCTGGAGGCTGAGGCAGAGTATGCGAGGCTACTTTCGAAGCCGATAGCCAAGGAGCGTGGTTTTCTGCCATCGGGGAAAGATGATTAGTTGTTGGAGATGAACTTGGAGATGGGCTGGGTGGTTTCCTGTGAGACACCCTCTGCTGTACCCATGAGTGTGGTGCGTGAGTTTTATGCTAATGCGAAGCCGGAGAAGAATTGTTTCACGGTGGTGAGGGGGCTGATGGTGGACTATAGTGCTGAGATGATTCGTCGGGTGATTGAGCAGCCCGAGAGAAAGGAGGAGCAGGAGAACTGGAATGAGAAAACTCTGGAGGAGTTTGATTTGGATTTGATTTTTGCTACCCTATGTGTGCCTGAGACTCATTGGAAGTTCAAGAAGGGTACGAATGACTACACCACGTTTCCTGCCTCGTGCATGAACAGGTTTGCACATGCATGGAATTCTTTTATTTGTGCTAATATCATGCCATCTTTTCATGTGCATAAGATTACTGTGGAGTGTGCGCGTCTGTTATGGGGTATTCTGCAGGGGGATTATATGGATCTTAGGATGGTGATTCATCAGGGTACTCTGAGGTTCTTGCGAGGGTGCACTATAGGTTTGATACCCTATGCGTCTATTGTGACGAAGTTGTGCGTGGCAGTTGGTGTTCATTGGCCCGCACATGAGCAGCTGCAGCTCCCTAGTGCTTCGATTGACAGTTCGACGCTGTTGAACATGACAGAGTGGTATGGTGGGAAGCCCGATCCTAAGGGGCTTGGTTATTCTTATGATCATCTACTAGGTGGAAGGCCAGCGGATGAGACTTATGCTGGTGGGATTTCGCAGGCTCGTCGAGCAGCTTAGAGAGCTCAGTTGGGAGAGGAGGCTGGCCTTCGGGATCGCAGCGCAGCAGGAGGAAGCACATGGTGGTGCTAGTTTGAGCTCTATGCTGTATAGGAATTTAGCTAGGATGATGGATGTGATGTATGACATCCATAGTAGGTTTACACATAACCTCACCCAGGCGTTAGGGACTGCTTTTAGAGCCACAATGGTTGACATCCAGTGGCCAGTATTCGGTGAGGACTCGGTGTATCCACCTCCAGAAACTCCTGACACTCCACCTCTTGAGGGTGATGATCCTGGTTCGGATTAGGTTTACCTGTTTCCTTGCTATTACCTTCACTAAGGACAGTGAATATTTTAAGTTTGGGGGTAATAGTTAAGGAGTATGTGTTTTGTGTGAGTCGCATGTAGTTTGCATATTCATGCTAGTTTAGTTCATATAGTTTCATATAGTTGCATATTTTCCATGTAGTAGTTTTTTTATTTATTTAATTTTCTTAGTTTTTATGATAATTGTTGCATATAGTTTCATGTAGTTGCATAATAACATGATCCCTTAGATGATTTTTCCAGTTAATTTGTGATATTGATGCTAGTGTAGTGATGTCGTATTTAGTGATGTTAAGTCTTGTCGAGTTAATTTGCATGCTAGAGACAAATGTATTTCACTAAGTCTTACAGGTTGCTTGAGGGCTAGATGATGGACATGGTTTATTTGTCGAAGTTTAATCGTTTGTTTATATTTAGAATTTAGAATATTCTCTCAATAATAAAATAATATGGATATTTAAACATTAGAGAAAATTGGATTTTATTGCTAGTTGTGTCTAGGTGTCAAATTGCTAGTAGCCAGCTCATTTTATATGAGTAGTCTAGGGTTGAACGAGATGGAGCGAAACGCACTCGTTCAGAAATTTGAAGAAAAAAAGAAAGAAAAAAAAGCAAGAAAAAATATATGTGTTTATGCATAATTGATCATTATTGGGCTCTTTAATACTCGAGTTATTAAGTTCTTAGAGGACTTTGTGCCTAGTGACCTAAGGTTTTTTATAGTCTGGGATCCGTTTATCTAACACTCGCTACATGGGTATTATTATATAAGTCTTTTGTGGACCTCACTCATTGCACGATCAAATAAGCATATTTGTGTTGTTTGTGTTATGAATAAAAGCGTGAATCCATGTAAAATTCTGAAATAAGAATTGAAGTGTTATAAGTTATTTTGAGTCTAGCTTTTATTTTATTTATAACTTTGTGATTGCTTTGCTGAGTAGTGAGTCATGATTATTGATCTAGTTGCGATAGTATATCTGTAAGCATTGCACACACGCACGTTTTTGGCTTTTAAGTTGATTTATGGGGTTTGATTGATCTTGTGCGAATAACTGCATTTGCTGAGAGGTTGTTTGTTGATTGGTTTAGTTATTCTATGGGGATCGTTGCATTCATATAGTTTGCATTCTTGCATTTTTATTTCTTGTTCTTTGAGTCTGTTTATGCTTGAGGACAAGCATTGATTCAAGTTTAGGGGTATGTTGAGTGGCATTTATGACACTTTACAATGCTCTGTAAAGCTTTGAATTAGTGTTTTGTACTTAAGTTGTTAGTGGTTTTAACATGTTTTTGTATTATTTTTGCATTACAGGCATTTTCTAGGTAATCGGGTGAATTAGCATGGTTTTAGTGCTAATTTGGTGTTAGGATGGTGTCTAGAATAAAGCCTCGTGAAAAGACCAGCTCAAATCAACAAGGACAAAAGAAATCAGAATTTTATCTTGAAGGACGGCGCGACCGCGCTGGTCACGCGCGCGGCTGCGCCCAATAAGCAGAAACTCAGCGCGCCCCGCTGGTCAAGCGCACGGTCGCGCCAGGTCGGGATGGCAAAATTCCGTTTCTATTAGGGTTTTGAGAGTCTGAAGTCTTGGTTAATTCTACAGCATATATATATACATAAATAAAGCTCATTTTTCAGAAGGAGACATACCAGAGCTTAAGGAGAAGGCGCAAGAAGACCAGAAAGCACAATTCAGCCAAGGCGAAGAAGATCTAGTTTAATCTTGTGATTCTTTATTTTAAGTTGTAACTTTGGATGCTAGTTTTCTTATCCTTGAACCTATACTCTTGTTTCGTACTTAATTTTATTAAGTATAAAGACTACATTTTTTATACCATGCTTTCATCGGAACCCACGTTGATGATGAGTCCGATTATGGGCTAATCGTTACCGTGGGGTTCTAACGGATTTATTTATGGATTTCTTTAGTTAATTTGTTTTGATGCCTTACTGTGTTGTGATTGTATGATAATCTAGTTTGGTTGTGATTATTCATCTTATGAGCGTCGTGAACTTATATGATAATGTGTTAATTCTTAATGAAGCGAAAATGAATTTAAGGGTTTAGAGCTTGCCATGCTAGCATAGGTTCATGTATGTGTTATTCATGATTCATAGGTAATTTGAACCATCTTACTTGCCCTATGTAATCATGAGAGATAACTTGTGCATTAAACCGTTATGTTGTCAAATTCTATAGACATATAGGGTCTGAATATATTTGGTGTCTATTCAGCTTCTAGCTCTTTTGTGGATGTCTGGGAGTATGGTATTCGTATAATGAAAGTTGGCGTTTATCAGTTTCGTGTTATCTGATTAGTGTCACCACCATTGCATGCTAAGGTTAAAATGAAAAGGCTAATGAATGAAGTATTTAATGAAGTTAGAATCTCATGTTTGTGTCATATATTATTCAATTCTCTTTAATCTCTTAGTTTATGTTCTTAGCATAATTCTTAGTTAATTTAGTATAACTCACCTCAATTTGTTATTCGTCTTAGCATTGGATAATAACCATACTAGTGTTGCATAGATACATTGATTAAAATTAACCAAAGTTGATCCCTGTCGAACGAACTATAATTTATTCTATATTACTTGTGATCGCGTATACTTGCATGAATTTTAGCGCGTGCTTAGCGACTAACAACCTCCTTGACACTCCGAGAAAACCTCGTGTTGATTAATGCACGAATATTTACTGGGTTGGCCTCTATACCTCTGTTGTTTACAATGCAGTCAAAGAATTTTCCGAGACTCTACTCCAAACACACATTTCTAAGAATTGAGCTTTATTATATTTTTCTCAAGATGTCAAACATCTCGATTAAGTGGTCAATATAATCGAAGGCCTCTCTAGATCTAACCAGCATGTCATCAATATTGACCTCCATGGTCTTCCCAA
The DNA here is from genome assembly GCF_009905375.1 of Apium graveolens. Lineage (NCBI taxonomy): Eukaryota > Viridiplantae > Streptophyta > Magnoliopsida > Apiales > Apiaceae > Apium > Apium graveolens. Next base: position 92,842,296 of record NC_133654.1, read on the forward strand.
TTTTCTTTTCGAACATCATGTTTACCAATCTTTGACAACTGGCCCCCGTATTGAGAAGACCAAAGGGCACCCATATGTAGCAATAAAGACCCCTATCCGTGATGAAAGAAGTGTGCTCTTGATTAGGGCCATACATGGGGATTTGATTATACCTCGATTAGGCATCCATGAAACTAAAAAGTGCATGACCTGTTATAGCATCCAATAGCTAATCTATCATTGGCAACAAAAAACTATCTTTTGCACATGCCTTGTTAAGATCCGTGAAGTCAACACACGCCCTCCATTTCCCATTCAATTTTTGCACCAATACTAGGTTTGTCAACTAAATATGGTAGAAGGATTCCTTGACCAACCCTGCTTGAAGAAGAATGTCCACTTCTTCTTTGAGAGCCTCACCTACTCTTCACTAACGATTCGCCTCTTCTTCCTGACTTTTTTTATCCGGATCATTATTAAGTCAGTGACACATCATATTTGGATCGATCCCAACCATATCAACATTAGACCAAACGAACACATCCATATTTTTCTTAAGAAAAATGGTAAGCCTCTCCCTATGTTCCAGGACAATTAAGAGCCAATTTTGAGGACTTTAGAAGAGTCATGTGCATCCACCAAAATAGAAATAGTATCCTCAGCTGCTCTCGCTCTTTCAACATGCTTCGGGATACGTGGATCGAGATCGATGTCAAGAACCTTCATATTTCTAGACTCCTCCCTTTCTTGTATAGCGACCCCTGAAATTGGTTCGAGTTTGGTCCCGTCTTGGTGGTCGTCTTTAAAAATTCAATTTTCAGAAATGAAAGTAGTATCGCTAGTGATTCCTTCTAGGAGGTCTAACAATTTAGATATCTCTTAGGAAGCCCCATTCCCCTTTTGGGCTTAAACGATCTATCAGGGGTCTCATATTCATCACTTGCTTCCTCAACAATACCTTTTTGGAGAGTCATGACTGGTTGAGAGGCTTCCATCATGATAGCACAAGAGATAGGCTCCATCTGTACCCTTAAGCCTTAGAAATGTCCATCTAGGAGCTCCCCGATAAAAATAATGTTTACGAATTCTTTACTTTTCTTAGAGCCCTCACTATATTCCATTTTTACGTCATTTAAATCGGAGAAGCGTACCTTTGAAGCCGCTTTCAATGCTTTATTGTAGCAGTCTCTGGAATCATACTAAGTTCTCCAAAGACATCCTACCCCATGGGGAGCTGAGAATTTTATGGAGAGAGCATGGATGGAAGTCACTATCTTTATCATTTTTAAGATTAGCCTCCTAATGATAGCATTGTAGGCACATGGTTGATCAACGATTATAAATTCAGCCACATGCGTTGTCGTGCATAGCTCATCACTATGGTTGACAAGAAGCTTTATCGCCCATTTATGTTAATCGAGCTCCCTGTGAAGCCTGGGAGATGTCCCGCTGTTGGTGTTAGGGCGGAAACACGCGCTAATAATACACACAAGTATACGCGTTCGCAAGTAATATAGAATACTTTCTAGTTCGTTCCCACAGAGACTCAGACTAATTATTGTTTAATTAAACTCACGCACCAACGTATGATTACTTCTCAATGTTAAGACACTAACACTTAGAATTGTTGACTAAATATTAACTACAATTAATTACTTAAATAACACTTTAATTAACAATGTTAAAACACTCATGAGATCACAACTTTATTACTACTTCCTTCAATAGTTATTGTTATTACCCTTAGCATGCAACAGTGATGATATTAATCGAATAACACAAAACTGATAAAAGCCAACTTTCATTGTACTAATACCATTCTACCAAGCATCCACAATTAAGATAGAAGTTGAATAGGCATCAATTATGTTGAGTTCCTATATGTCTACAGAAATTGACAACATAACAATTTAAGCACAAGTTATTCCTTTTGATTACACAGGGCGAATAAAACTGTTAGAGTTACCCACTAATCATGCACATCATACATGAACCTATGCTAGCATGGCAAGTTCTAAATCTCAAGATCCACCATCACTTCACAAGAGATTAACACCCTATCTTATATGTTCGTGATGCACATAAGACGAATACGCACAACCAATACTAGATATCATACAATCATCACACACTAAGGTATTAAACAATTACCTAAAGAATTCTATAGTAAATTTGTTACTACCCCATGATCACGATTAGCCCATAATAGCACTTATCATCATCATGGGTTCATATGAAATCATGATAAACAAACACAAGAGAATAATAACTAAACTAATTATATTAAACCAGAGTACGTCACAAGAGTAATTAGGTTCAAAGTAAGAAAACTAGCATCCAACGTTACAGCGAAATAAGAATCACAAGAAAATATGCTTCCTCTTCGTTGCTGTGTGCTAAAATGGTCTTCTTCCTTATCTCCTTCGCTCCTTGCTTAATACCACGATCCAACCTTGTGAAAACGTCTCCAAATCTACTTATATAATAGTCCCATAAAACTCAGATTACATAGAAGTTGGAAGCCAAACAGAAGTAGAAGTCTAAAATATTTTATCAAAATTCCCGACCCTGCACGGCCGCTCAGCATTGCTGAGCGGGCGCTCAGCCTTCTGCGCGGCCGCTCAGCATAGCTGAGCGGGCGCTCAGGACCCTACTGGAAAATTCCTGAGTTTGCTCCGTTTCTTCGCTGTAATCTGCCCCTTTCTTTCCTCTCGCAATGGTGAACACATGCCAAGGCTTATTCTTGATGATTACTCCTCTGAAATGCAACTAATACCCTGAAATGCATAAACACTAGAAAAATGCATCAAATACACAAAATACTTGATTTCAAGGCACCAATTTAAGCTATTTTAAGACGTTCTAAGTGGTATAAAATGCCACTTATCACACCCCCAAACTTAAATCGATGTTTGTCCTCAAGCATCACAGACTAAAAAACAAATAAAAATATGCATGAATGCAATTTATATGAAATACAGCGATCCCCCTTACTACGAACAAACCAACCAATTTACAACATCTCAACAAATGTAGTTAGGCGACTAAAGATCAATAAACTCATGCAAACGAACATACATCCAGAAATGTGGTGTGTGTAGATGCTTAACAGATATGCTTCGGAACTAGACCAATTATTATGACTCAACTATCATCAAGGCAATCACATGATTATACAAAGAATAAAAAATTCTAGGCACAAAGTGACATATAACACTACAAGAATTCTGGAGCTTATTACAGAATTATGCTTTTTATTTACAACAACAATGCTTATTTGACCGTGCAATGAGTGAGTTCCACAAAAGACTTATACAATGGTATCCATGTAGCGAGCGTTAGGTTAGCGGATCCCAGACTCTAAAAGCCTTAGGTCACTAGGCACAAAGTCCCCTAAGAACTTAATAACTCGAATACCAAAGAGCCCACTTGTGGCGCCCTCCAAACCCGGGTCAGAAGTTTGGGGTCCACACACACACCTTAATTATAACCTGCTTATAACAATAATAAAAATAATAATAATATATGCAGTGACCCTACTTACCAACCACCACGGACCGCAACAAGTTAAAGTATGCACACAAGCCACACACACTAATATATTACAAACCGTTTAAATCCCAACTATTTTAAACTCAAACTGAGTATTAAACATTAATACAAACATTTACAAACTTAAATTATTCCAAAAGAAGCCTACTAGCTCAGCTTTCTCAACCTGAACCCCTAGCTCTCGCGCTGGACTGGGGATCCTCTTTACCAACTGGTTCCTTTTTAACTGGAAAGAATATAAACAACATCGCACAAATGAGCTAACTAGCTCAGCAAGTCACAATGACAAAACTGAGAGTAATGATCATCAGGTGAATATGATTATGATATCAAGTGAACAATGGATTAGGATTTAGAATTGGATATTATACTTTTAATTTAAAAACCAAGGTTAGGCTGCTGATCAGTCACGCACTAACCCCGAGCAAGGCACACAACATTGCTCTAACTACTGGATTCAAGGCACACATTGGCCTAACTTGACCATTATATGGTCTGACCACGAATCTGGTCCACAATTTTATAAAAACAATCCAATTCTAACATAATAACAGAATATGCAATAATAAACAATAACCGAAATCATTAACAACAATAAATGTTTAACAATGAAAGGGTTTAAATCCTTGTAAGGATTAACAAGGTACTTTCAAAGCTTGAATGCTGGGTAATGAAAGAATTGGATAACAAAGGAAACAACATTTCAGGGTTTCAAGGATTTGGTCTTTCAAAGCATAAGATATCATGGATTGAGTATATAATAATTCAGTTCAGTGTCTGGTATTTAGTTTGTATGTATTTGTGGAGTAGTATCGTAGATTTGTGGTTCTTGTTTGGGTATACAATAATCAATGGATTAGAAAGAATATGGTTCATAGCTCAAGAACAATAACTGAAATCAGGATTTAGGTTTCCGTGCTTCAAAGCACTTGCAATGTCAACAAGACTATCAAGAATTACAATATCTCGAGAAAGTTCAGAACACTTGCCTGATATTAGCTTACTATTCTGCACTTGCTTTCAATCACAATCGTCTTACTCCTCAACTACCTGTTTCCCTTTCCTACGCCTTGCCACTTCTGCTCACATATCATAAGCATCTATCAATCATCAACTCACAGGATTCTATTCAACACATACTTCTATCTACCCTTCGTTTTACCTAAATCCGATTAACGGATTAAAATCTATGCAATAACCAAGTAAACACCGAATATATAAACCGATAGTCAAACAACAGGTCACGTATAACACATAATACATCACGTAATCAATGACATATCATTTATAAAGAAGTCTCGGGTCATAAATATGTTTTCGGGTATTTAAAATGATTTTTAAAACATTTTTCGGAATTAAAACGGGTCATTGGATCAATTTCGGAATAATAAACAGGGTTCGGTTGGCCAATTCTGGTTCCGAAACAATTTTAGAATAATTATCGAGCCTTGGAAATAATTTAGAATAATATTTTAAAGCTCGAAACTATTTTTCGGAATTTTTAAATCATTTTTAAATAATTAAATCTAATTAAATAATTAATTAAAAATCAATTAATAATTAATTAAATCAATTAATCAATTAATTTTCAAATTAATTGACCAATTAATCAATTAGAAATTAACTGAAATTAATTAACTAATTAATTCAGATTTATTTGTGAATTAAAAATAATTTTCGGAATTAAAATAATAATTTTTAGAATTTTCAGAAATTAAAAATGAATTTTTATAATAAAAATAAATAGGAAATATGATTTTTAAACATTTTATAAACAGGAATCCTAAATTTGCAAAGTCTGGAAACTACAGGGACTAAACTGCATCGTTTTCAAAACTGCAGGGACCAAACTGCAATTTTGCAGTCCAGTCGCCGGAAAAAGTCGGGGGTGGCCGGAGAAGACGATCCCGGCGTCCTCACCCCACCAACACCTCCAGATCAACACTACACAACACCAGGAACTTGTTCATGCATTCAAAACATTCTAATCATCCCTGTTCTGGCCGGAAATTGGCCAAGAACATCGCCGGTTTCCGGCGAACATCGCAAATTTTTAAAACACAACTCCCTTCGATTCAAGCATCCTCTGTTAACGAGCTATATATCAATCGATTGCAAATTTTATAAGGAACACAACCCAATATAAATCAACAGCTAATAACCCCTGAATCAAAAACCCCCAAAATTTCAATTGAAAACATTCATACGGGTTATAAACCCTAATTTTGAAATTCGAAAATTAAACTCAAATTTGAACATGTTATTGAACTCCAAATCAGACGTATGACATATGAAAATCATCAGGAAAACAAGCTCTACAACATGCAATCATCAAATCATACAAACAATCATCCGAACAAAAATTCATATTTTTAATAAAATAAATTCGAAAATAAATAAATTTTTAGAAAAATAACCTTGATTTCTGCAGTGAAACAAAGCTCAGAATCTGATAGAACACCTCAAATCCTTCGTTTTGGTTACTCAAGCTTTAAAAACAGAGATCGGTAACGCCTTCGTTTTGCTGTTTGATTCTTAGAACAGTTTATGTAATTAGGGTTTTTCTCTGAAAATTATATAATTAACTATCTGCAAATGATTTTGATACGAAATAAAATACGGTAAAAGGCTATTTATAATTATGGAAAATTAGTATCCCGTTGGATCATTCCGGATATAAAACGGTACGTTTATTTGTAAAAACTGATCCAAACGGTATCGGTTTTCGGGATAATTATCCAAATCAGTACAATTTGTACTGTGGTCTTGGTCTCAGCGCCTGGTTACACGTATTACGAAGTGATAATTGGGATAGTTTAATAAAAAGCTTCCATTTATCGAGAATACGGGTTTTATTGATTTACCGAAACGAATATTGTATCGAAAATGTTACGCCGGGACCCGCGTAGGACAAACCGTAAGCCGGATCGAAAAAGTCGAAACATGGAAAATGCTCGGAATATTACAATTAGGTTAGGAAGGAGTTCTCGAAAGAGTTTCGGGTTCCAAAAACATAACAACGGTTGACGTCGGTTGGTTCCCGTTTTTATAAAATAGATTTTAATTACCCGGAAAATTTTTTTAGAAATTTCATATGATTCTTATAAATCCATAAAACAACATAAAAATAATTAGGAAGATATGACAATTATCTATATTTTATTTTGGACATATAAAAATTAAATTACTCAATTAATATTATTTTTGAATATTCAAGTACAGATAACACTTAACAATTAACTCACAGAATAGATACTGGGCACACATAATAATATCAAAAATAATTACACGATATATCCCGGATATTACATCCTTCCCCCCTTAAAAGGATTCTGTCCTCAGAATCTCCTAAGAAAACAAATGAGGGTACTTTTCTCTCATATCACTTTCTAACTCCCAGGTTGACTCTTCAACCTTTGGGTTTCTCCACAATACTCTTACTAACTTTACCACTTTATTTCTCAATACTTTCTCTCTTTTTTCTAGAATCTCTATCGGACTCTCTACATATGATAAATCTGCCTGAAGATCTATTGGCTTATATTCTATTACATGCCTGGAGTCTGGATTATATTTCTTAAGCATCGATACATAAAAACATTGTGAATGTGCTCCATGTGCGGAGGTAACGCCAATTCGTAAGCTACTTTGCCAACGCGCTTTAGGATCTCAAAAGGTCCGACATATCTTGGGCTTAGCTTCCCTTTTTTTCCAAACCTCGTTAGTCCTTTCCATGGTGATACTTTCAGTAATACCAAGCTCCTTTCTTCAAATTCCATGTCTTTCCTTGATTGGTCTGCATATTTCCTTTGACGATTTTGAGCGGCTATTAATCTTTTCTGGATAAGTTCAATAACTTCCTTTGTCTGTTGTACCAGTTCAGGTCCAAGTATCTTGCGTTCTCCTACTTCATCCCAATATATTGGAGATCTACATTTGCGTCCATAAAGGGCTTCATAGGGTGGCATTCCAATGCTGGCATGATAACTGTTGTTATAAGCAACTCTACCAGGGGTAAATGTTCGTCCCAACTTCCTTTGAAATCAATAGCACAAACACGTAACATATCCTCGATTGTCTGGATCGTTCTTTCACTTTGGCCATCCGTTTGGGGGTGATAAGCTGTACTCATATTCAGTCTTGTTCCCAAACATTCTTGAAAACTCTTCCAGAATCTTGGCCTTGGATCTCGATCAGATACGATAGACACTGGAACTCCATGACGAATTACAATTTCTTTTAGGTACGTATGGACCAACTTGTCGAGCGAAAATCTTTCATTTATAGGCAGAAAATGAGCTGACTTGGTAAGTCTATCCACTATAACCCAAATGGCATCATGATTAGCCCTTGTCCTTGGTAATCCAACTATGAAATCCATGGTAATATGTTCCCACTTCCATTCTGGAATCTCCAATGGTTGTAGCAATCCGCTTGGTCTCTGATGCTCTGCTTTAACTCTCTGACAGGTATAGCATTTACTAATCCATTCCACAATTTCCCTCTTCATATCTGGCCACCAATAATTCTTCTTTAAATCTCTGTACATTTTGGTACTCCCTGGATGGATGGAATATCTTGAACTATGTGCTTCTTGTAAAATTTCATTCTTTAACTCCGTCACTGGTGGAATCCAGATTCTAGATGAAAATCTCAAAATGCCTTGATCATCCTTCTGCGTGCATAATTCTTCACCTACCAAACGATTTATATCTTGATCCATTACATCTTTCTGACATTTCTTTATTTTCTCCAACAACTCCGGCTGGAAAGTCATACTGTACATTTTCGCTTCCTCAGGTTTGCAAACACTAATTTCCAATTCCAATTTCTGAAATTCCTTATATATATCTTCAGGTACTGATAACTCATTTAACTTTTCCTTCCGACTTAATGCGTCTGCCACCACGTTCGCCTTACCGGAATGATAATTAATCGAGCAATCATAATCCTTGATCAATTCTAACCATCTCCTTTGCCTCATATTAAGTTCCTTTTGGGTAAATATATATTTCAAACTTTTGTAATCCGTGAAAATCTCACACTTTTCTCCATACAAATAATGTCTCCAAATCTTCAAAGCAAAAACTATAGCTGCTAGCTCTAAGTCATGAGTAGGATACTTTTGTTCGTGTGGTTTCAATTGTCTTGACGTATACGCAATCACCTTTTCGTGCTGCATTAAAACACATCCTAATCCTTTATGAGAAGCATCGCTATAAATTATGAAATTCCCTTGATCGTCTGGAAGTGACAAAACAGGTGTTGTGATTAATCTCCTCTTCAATTTCTGAAAACTTTCTTCGCACTTGTCATTCCATATAAACTTTTCATTCTTTCGTGTAAGCTTTGTTAATGGTGTTGCAATTCTTGAGAAATTCTGAACGAATCGTCGATAATATCCTGCCAATCCCAAGAAACTTCTTACCTCAGTGGGTGTTCTCGGTCTTTTCCAATTCGTAATTGCCTCGATCTTTGTCGGGTCCACTTTGATCCCTTCGTTACTGACTATGTGTCCTAAGAACTGAACTTCCTGTAGCCAAAACTCACACTTTGACAATTTAGCATATAACTTCTTTTTCCTTAAAATCTCCAAAGCTGTCCTTACATGTTCCACATGATCCTCCTCCGTCTTTGAATAGATCAAAATATCGTCTATAAATACTATAACGAACTTGTCCAAATATTCCTTGAAAATTCTGTTCATCAGGTCCATAAACGCTGCTGGGGCGTTGGTCAATCCAAATGACATCACTAAAAACTCGTAATGCCCATACCTTGTTCTGAAAGCTGTCTTTGGTATATCTTCTGGTTTAATCTTTAGTTGATGATATCCCGATCTTAAATCGATTTTGGAGAAATACTTGGCTCCCTTCAATTGGTCAAACAAATCATCAATTCTGGGTAACGGATACTTATTCTTAATCGTCAATTTGTTGAGCTCCCTATAGTCGATGCACAGTCTCATGCTTCCATCTTTCTTCTTGACAAATAATACCGGGGCTCCCCACGGGGATACACTGGGTCTGATTACTCCTTTCTCTAACAATTCATGCAATTGCTTTGCTAGCTCTTTCATCTCAACAGGCGCCATTCTGTACGGGGCCTTGGATATTGGTTCTGTTCCAGGTGCTAAATCGATTGCAAATTCAATTTCTCTATCTGGAGGAAGTCCTGGAAATTCGGCGGGAAATACGTCTGGAAATTCATTCACTACTGGGATATCTTCAAGTTTTGCTGGCTCCTGACTTCTGTCAATCACATATGCTACGAAATGCTCGCATCCTTGCGGTAGTAACTTCTTGGCTTGAATCATCGTTAAGAACTTCTTTACCTGCTTCTGTCCCTTGAACATTACTATTCCTTCGTCTGGCGTTTTCACCATTACTTTCTTATTTCGACAATCTATCTGAGCATCATGCTTAGATAACCAATCCATTCCTAATATAACGTCAAATTCTCCTAACTTAAACGGTATCAAATGGAGCTGAAGTTTTTAGAATTAAAGCAAGGGAACATGTCGGTAACAGATTATGAGGGGAAGTTTGTGGAATTGTCAAGGTATGTGCCGTCGTATGTTGATACTGATAGAAAGAAAGCTAAGAGATTCCAGCAAGGCTTGAAGCCATGGATCAGAGGGAAGGTAGCTATTTTTGAATTGGATACCTATGTCGGGGTTGTACAGAAGGCTATGATCGCAGAGACAGAGAGTAAGATGTTCCAGAAAGATAGGGAAAGTAAGAAAAGGAAAGTTGAGGGAAGTGAGGGTCAGTCACAAACAGGGAAGTTTCCAAATTTTAAGAAGGGCAAGTTTCAGCCAGGGAGAAATTTTAATTTTAGGAGACAAAATGCAGGAGGCGGAGGCCAGGGCAATCGTCCAGCTAATGTGAATCAGCCGAATCAGTTGAGATTAACTTTTCCAGATTGTCAAGTATGTGGAAATAAGCATGGAGGAGTTTGTAACAAGTTGAATGTGGTATGTTTTAAATGCAACCAGAAAGGGCACTACTCGAGGGAGTGCCGAAATCAGCCAGCAAGAGAGCCAGCAAATAAGGATCAACCTATCCGAAATCCAGCAGTGAAGGTTCCAGCCATTGGATTTACATGCTTCAACTGTGGAAAGCCAGGACTTATGGCCAGGGATTGCAAGACACCAGCCCCAGTCAGTAATGCATTAAGGATTATGGGATCTACCCCAACAGTGAATGAGACTCCGAGGGCTAGAGTTTTTGACATGTCGGTGAAGGATGCGATCTAGGATACAGATGTCGTGGCAGGTACGCTTAATGTGAATTCTTTATATGCCAAAGTGTTAATAGATTCGGGAGCAACTCGATCATTTGTTTCACAAGATTTTGTTAGTAAGTTAAATTGTCCAGTTGGGTATTTAAATGAAATAATGACTGTGGAATTAGCAAATGAAGAACGTGTAACTGTTAACCAAGTTTGTGGGAATTGTGAGATTGAGATTTCTGGTAGTAAGTTTTGTGTAGATTTGATACCGTTTAAGTTAGGAGAATTTGACGTTATATTAGGGATGGATTGGTTATCTAAGCATGATGCTCAGATAGATTGTCGAAATAAGAAAGTAATGGTGAAAACGCCAGACGAAAGAATAGTAACGTTCAAGGGACAGAAGCAGGTAAAGAAGTTCTTAACGATGATTCAAGCCAAGAAGTTACTACGACAAGGATGTGAGCATTTCGTAGCATATGTGATCGACAGAAGTCAGGAGCCTGCAAAACTTGAAGATATTCCAGTTGTTAAGGAATTTCCAGACGTGTTTCCCGACCAACTACCAGGACTTCCTCCAGATAGAGAAATTGAATTTGCAATCGATTTAGCACCTCGAACCGAACCAGTATCCAAGGCCCCATATAGAATGGCGCCCATTGAGATGAAAGAGTTAGCAAAGCAATTACAAGAGCTGTTAGAGAAAGGAGTAATCAGACCCAGCGTATCCCCGTGGGGTACACCGGTATTATTTGTCAAGAAGAAGGATGGAAGCATGAGACTGTGCATCGACTACAGGGAGCTCAACAAGTTGACAATCAAGAATAAGTATCCATTACCCAGAATTGATGATTTGTTTGACCAATTGAAGGGAGCCAAGTATTTCTCCAAAATCGATTTAAGATCGGGGTATCATCAACTGAAGATCAAACCAGAAGATATACCAAAGACAGCTTTCAGAACAAGGTATGGGCATTATGAATTTCTAGTAATGTCTTTTGGATTGACCAACACCCCAACAGCGTTTATGGACCTGATGAACAGAAATTTCAAGGAATATTTGGACAAGTTCGTTATAGTATTTATAGACGACATTTTGATCTATTCAAAGACGGAGGAGGATCATGCGGAACATTTAAGGACAGTGTAATAACCCCCAAAATTTTGAACTTTTTGTAACCCTTATGAATAGTGTTTTAGCTGAATGAGAAAACTTTTCATGCCACACTATGTAGGGGTTCTGTTATGGATATTCTGAGATTTTATTAGTACTCTATATGGTATATAAGTGTATGTAAAGATCGTCAGAATCCAATTTCGAACACTTTGATTTTTCCCGGAAATCCACTAGATACGGAAAGAATTGAGTATGAGATAACAGGATAAAAAGGATTTAAATTAAAGGATTATAAGAGAGGATCATAAAAGGAATATAATATATTGAGAAAGGTTAAGGGAACCTAAGTAATAAGATCTCGGGTATGATCCCTCAAACAATAAATGAAAACGAAAGTTAAGCGAACCGTATAACAGATCAGCGGTCATTAGACAAACAATTAGGAAGTTAATCAAAGGGATTAGAGAGGATGATGTCACCCAACCAATAGAAAGAGGACAAAGGAGGGATGATGACATCACAAAGTGACACAAGCATGACATAAGGAGGAAGGAGATGTGGATGGTTATTAACCACACAAAAATCAAGGTTAAATTGGTAATTAACCAAAAACAAATCAAACATTCAACCAACCAAGCCAAACAATTCATTTTTCATCAAAACAAGAACACAAGGCATTTTATTTTCTTCATGCTCTCGGCTTTTTACTATTTCAAAGAAAACAAAATTCAAAACTCAAGATCAAGGCTTCCTAAATTGGTAAGATAATTCCCTAGTCATCCTTATGCATAGTTATGGCTATCTTATGAGTTTAAGCCTTCAATTCTTTCTCAATCTTCTTCAAGAAATCAATGAAGAAGACAATGAATAGTGACTTCAAGAATTTTAACTTGATTTTCTTGTTTTTCCTTTAAGATCCAAGCTTTCCTAAGACTCCTCAAGGCTTCCTAAGGCTTCTTAGCTACTCACACCACTTCAAGGAAGGTATATCATCTCCAAACCCTAGCTTTAATTTGTATATTAGGTTGATTTTGGTTGTTAGAGTAAAGAGTAGCTTGAAACTTGTTTGTTTAAGAGTTTGGGTTGGAATGGTGGTGATTGATTTGTTGAAATCTTAAAATTTAGTTAAAGAATGTAGTATAGTTTAAATTCAAGTTTTAGGAGTAAGTAAATGGATTATAATGAGTTGGTTTGGGGCTGTTGTAATGTATTTTGGATGGAGTTTTGATTGGGTTGTGAATTGGGGTTGAATTGTGGTTGTTTTGAGTTGGTTTAAATTTGGGAAATCGCGTAAACATAGCCGTCGTAATGTCCGATTTACTTTAGACTGCTTTTGTTCATAACATTAGGACCGGAGAACCCCCTGCTAGATGTTTACCATTGCCATGTTTAGATAGTTCATGTTACGAGCTTCATTTTGATATGTAGTTCGTTTGATTCCGATGTACGGTTTAGGAGAAACGACCGTTTTAAGTAACGGCGTTTCGCGAACGAAACATTTCCCCTCGCCTTACTTTGGAACCTTAGTTAAAGACCTTAAAGGACTAATTGGAGTATGAAACTATTATGTAAGGTGTAATAGGCAGTTGGTAAGACACTCCCGAAGGAATCGCCTTAAAACTCGTAATGGTTAAATTATTAAAAATGGTGGAGCCGAGGGTACTCGAGTGACTTAAGAGAATCAGTAAGCGCAAAACGAGCGTTAGAGTCTGAGTTGGTTAGAGTATAGATTTACAAGTGACTTTGGTTTAATTCCAACTTACTTGTTGCTTATAGGTTACCAGACTCGTCCCGAGCCATTCGTAACCCCCAGTCGCTCAGGCAAGTTTTCTACCCGTTATAACTGTTGTTGTGATGTATATGTGTATATGCATGATCTTGCGATAAATGCATATTTGTTATTAGAAAATTTTTGCGATATATTGTAGCATGTGATATGGTACATATGCATGCCTATTTCGTATTCTTGCCATATATATCTGTTGGTTCAGTTGATAATACCTATGCTAGAGAATAGCGGTAATTTGCATATACCCTTAGTAAAGGGACCCAAAGGTGAAAACATTTTCTAAAACCGGGAGTCGAGGATCCCGAGTAGATTTTATATATATATATATTTATATATATATGGTTATAGTTTTAAAAACTATTAATCGAATAAGGTTTATTTGATAACTTTATATTATTTAATGAATATTATTTGAATATTCATTCGAGGACTTATGACTCTGTTTATTATATTTATTGATTTTTAATTGAATATTCGTTTGAGGATGTATGACTCACTTTATTTTATTTAATGAATATTATTTATAATATTCATTCGAGGTATTATGACTCCGCTTATTATTTAATAATATTCTTTATTTTATTAAAGAATAATGTTTCGATAATCAAACTTATTTTCGATTATTCAAATAAAGATAGTACTTTCGTATAAGTATATCTTTGGTTATTTAATATCCATTTCAAGTATGAGTGTTAAAACTTCTACTTCGAATATTTTAATAAGGATTATCTTTATGAGAATATTATTTAAATAATAATATTCAGATATTTCTAATATATTGGGACTGATTTATTTTAATAAATCAGCAGTACTCCAAACACTCTTTAAAAATGATTTCGAGTCTTCAAAATGATTTTTAAAGTTAGACTGGACCCCAAAACTCATTTTTTTATATTTAAGATCTTCCTTTCAAAGGGGATTTAAATACTTGCTCAAAACCTGGGGGATCCAGCTCTGTGGTGCATTTTACATTCGCAACGTGGTTGCTGTTTTGAGAAAACAAATGAATTGATTATTTACCCAACATTCGGGAAGTAAGCCCATCTAATTGAGTCGGCATAAGCGACAGGCCGGGGTACGGTCTATCAAAGTGTAAGTGGCTGGGTGGCAGTCCATCAACGCGTAAGAGGCCGGGTGGCGGTCCAGCACAAGGTCCTTATGTGGCCAGGGTGATGACCGGTGGGGGATTCATCCATCTACTAGTAGAAAAGGTTACTTATTGGTATCTTTGCCTGATCAGCAAGATATCGGGTTTATGCCACAATTCTTTTTCCCTTCCAAAAATTCATTGGATGTTACAAACTCTGTTCATACTTTACATGACAGAGGTTTTCAGGGACTGTTTAAGGAAGATGTATATGTGGATATATATATCGGGACTTAATGAAGTATATCATAACTTCATTTCCTTCAAAATATTTCAAAGATTGAAGTATATCATAACTTCATTTCCTTCAAAATATTTCAAAGATTGAATCTATTCAAGTCTTATCTTGTAGTCTCATCAGTGTGATGAACTTTTGAAACTAATTATAACTTGAACGGTGGTAGTTCAAGTAGTATTTGGAAAAGATATAAGTATATTGGAGTATCTTGTAACTTCATCTTTTAAACTTATATCTAGTAAATAATTATCTTATGCATGACAAAGATTTTCAGAAAAACGTTGAGACAAGGTTAGATATATGAGATCACCTTGCAATGATATTTTTATACAGTTATACACTGGAACTCTGTGTGTATTATGCATGGAAGAGGACTTCCCATATTTTGAAAAGTATATATGTATATATATATACTGAATATTTTGCGACTTCATCGCATTAAGATATCAACTTGGTTCATTTCTTTTGACCAAGACTTTCATGAGTACTATGAGAAGGCTCATATATTGTTAATCATATTACATATTTTTTTGGTGGGCTTGCTGCTCACCCTTGCTTTCTTCTTTCATCACACAACAACAGATAGAAAAGATGAACAGGACCAAGCTCCCGATTCGCGAGCGGATAGGAAACGTTCCGCAGTTTCCTATAGGCGTTGATGTCGCTGTAGCTGAGGTAGGAACTACCAATAGGCTAGGCTTTCAACTTTCGATGTACCAGATTTATGTATATTTATGAATTGTAATAATGGCAAAGAAATAGTAAATTTATTCAGAAAACCTTTTAAGGTGTATTGGCAGATAATTGTGGAATAAAATGACTTGTGATTATTTTTGGATGTTCATCTCTGAGATTATAACTTGTGGTGTGTGTGTTTATTGTGGGGTCACAGTACAGAGTAGTTGATTAATTATTAAGATTGGGTGTTATTAAGGGAAATGGAACTCGTGACAACCCGGATCCCCGACCCCGGATGTGGGGGTGTTACAGAAGTGGTATCAGAGCTAAGCGTTATAAACCTCAGAGATGATGTGACGTTAAGATAATAACTAAGATAATAAGAACTCTTTCCAAGTTCATAGTCGGGCTATCTAACGTAGTACTGACAGTTAAAACCCTTATGGGAACCCTTATAAATATCGTGATAGAAGCGTAGTTCGTTATCGTATATGGTAGTGGGACTCCGAACCCTGAGGTTGAGGAGCAACAACGCGATGATGTTTTATTACTTATTGGAGATCAGATTATGGATCCGATAGAGCATCCTAACGCAGGATCGGATGATGTTCATATTGAGGATGTAGCGGTGGAGGATGTTGTCCTAGAAGGGACAGTTGCTGAGGAGAATCCCATGGAGGATCCTGACAAGAATGAATAAAGGACCACTGATGAATTGATGACCATAGTTAGGTCGACTACCAGAGGTAGGATTGGTCGGTCACTACCGGAGGTTCGTTCAAGTTTGTAAAGATAGTAGCCCCCTTTAACGCGGCTTACTCGTAAGACTGAGAAGTTCGAATGGACAGAGAAATGCGAGAACAACTTTTAAGAACCGAAGCAAAGGTTGGTGATGTTCCCTATGTTGGCGTTGCCGGATGGAAAATGAGATTTTGTGAAGTGTAGTGACGCTTCGCATAAGGAATTAGGGTGCTTCTTATACAGCACAGCAAGGTAATCGCGTACGCGTCAAGACAATTAAGGGAATATAAAATTCGATATCCCCACCCATGAGCTTGGGCTCGTGGCAATAGTTTTGCCCTAAATATGGAGGCACTACTTGTATGGAGAGAAGTGCGAGATTTACACAAGCCATAAGTGCTCTAGTGCATTTTCACGCAGAAAGAGCTCAACATACGCCCAAGGAGGCGGTTAGAGCTAATCAAGAATTATGATTGGGAGATTCTGTATCATTTGGGGAAAGCCCATGTGGTGGCTGATGCCCTTAGTAAAAAGGAGAGACTCAAGATGATCATGTCTTTGAGAGAGTTTATAAGAGATTTTGAGAAAATGGAAATAGAAGTGAAGGTAACCGGAGCCGGTACCGAAAAGATGTTTGAGATTGCAATACAGTCCGAATTATCGGAAAAGAACATATTGTGCCAGAAAAAGTGATGAAGGAAGGCAAAAATCCAACAATTAGATAAAAGATTAATACCGAGAAAGATGAGAAAGGAATAATGAGGTATTCCTACAGAATTTGGGTTCCAAATGTTCAGGAGCTTAAAGATGAGATCTTAGATGAAAGCTAGTTTGAGGAATAAGATTTAGAGCAAATCCTGAACGTAATAGTCAGGGAGGTCGCCATCAAGATAGAAGGAACCCATAACATAATGGAATGGAAAATGAGGATTTAAAACATGAAGGATGACCCCGATTATGGGGAGGAGGGGACGTTTAGACTAAGAAAACAGAATTCGAGTGAGATAAGGAGACCCGAGATGGTACTCCTATACGGAAATTCATGGACCTGTCTAAAAAGAACTTAGACTATTATCCCCAACCACCACCTTGAGGAAACAATATGGTAGGAAATTCTTTCATGACCTTTAAGTCGCTAAGCTCTCAGAGTTCCAAGGAACAGGTTGACCCAGTCGAGGCAAGAGCCTGGCTAAAGGAAATAGAGGAATCATTTGAGATTCTAAATGATTGATGAATCACAAAAGACTGTTTTTGTCACTTACCCTCCTAAGAGAGAGATCACTCGCTGGTGAAAGGCCAAGGAAGGCACGAAGCAAGAGATTATAATAAACTGATTTAAGTTCAGTCAATTGTTTTCGGGAAAGTAATTCCCAAAGATAAGGAGATAGTGTAAAAGCTTTGGAGCTAGAACAAAAGCGGATGAGTATGATGAATTATGAATCTAAGTTGTAAAAGTTGTCAAGATTCGTTCTGAGGACACGAATCCAGAATGACGGGATGTTTGAAATCAATACTTATGTTGTGTTGGTTCATGAAATAATGATAAGAGAAAGGAGTTGGGAATGAGGAAACCCTAAAAACTCGTAGCAATGGAAATAGAAAAGTATGTAAGCGTCAGGATGCGGGTGATTCACCATGAGTTAAATTGATGGTTGAAGGAATAAGAGATACATATATTTTATCCCCTGTAAGTTGGGAGGATTTGAGGAAACCTTGAGATAGTTCGAAGGATAAATATTAAGACACGGATAGACTGAGGAGACAAGAAAGTAAGAAATTAGGAAAATTGGATGAAGGAGGTGACCCTCAAGAATGTGAAGTGTAAGACCGGTGGCTTGATATCCAGAAAGGGAGACGCCAGGTATGAAAGATATCCCAATATTGAGATGACTGTTGAGATAAACAACAAAAGTAAATAAGGAATTATTAAGAAGAAGTTCGCGTTGAACACGACCAATATCTTCCAGAACATCCTTGTTATCGTTACCAGATTAGGAAAGAAAAGCGGATAACCGTTGTTATCTTTTGGAGGCCATATTGATTGACCTCATTTTGAATACAAATGTTATTGTGAAATTAGGAATATACTATCGAGGTGGAAATGATTGAATAAGACACCCTTATCAGGGTTATTTGACTTGGTTTATCCATGGAAGGATGCAGGTACCTTTTAAAGGTGGAATTAAGGATAAAACATCGGTAACTTAAAATGAATCCTGGGGGAATGCATAAAGGTTGGCATTTCACCCTTAATAGGGACAGTATGAGTTTTGATAGTATAGCATGAAGGATTAAGGTAACAACAACCTTTAAGGATCAGTGGAGAAATTTTTCAGAAGTATATAGACTATGATTCTGGTATTAATAAATGGTATCTTGATACGCCCTATGCCTAGGGTGTACCTGATGAAGGATTTAAGGATAACCTTAGAAGTTTTACAAGGAGAAAGGTAATATTCAAAGTTCTCAAGAACAGAAATTTTGATGAAGGAAATATGGCGTAATTATAATAATGCCAAGTGGGGCACGTGGTAAACCACGAGAAGGTATGGATCGAACCAGTAATGGTCGAAATTGTTCAGGGAAATTAGGACTTAAGATAAAAGATGTTCTAATTATGATTGAGAGTCAGTCATGACAGTGATTAACCTCTAAAGACTGAGGCAATAACTTATGGAAAAATGGTAATTTTTTTTTACTTATCAGATTTTAAGGAAAACATCTTCACATAAGCAGTGATTGAAATGAGGTAGAAAATTTATTTGGAGGTGTTTAAAATGACATTGACTGTAAGGAAATTTTACTATCAGGAAAGGCCAAAGAGGTGGCCGACACTTTAAAGGTAAGAGGATAATTATAGGCGCTTGTGCCAAAGGAATACAGTGATGATGGTTAAAGCTATGAAGGTTGTATTATGGTTTGGAAGATTGACATTCCTTCTGATGACTGTGCAATACCCAACCGTAATAGTGGTTGGTAAAGGTTTAATTCGTGTAATCGCCATGAGCGGGCTATCTATCTCAGAAGGTACTATCTTGAGAATAATCCAGGACCCTATTTCAAAAAAAGGACTAAACGAACCTTGAGTTAAGTCTTCTATTTAAGGCATACGATTAAGAATGGTATTCACCTGCTATCGTTGCTTTGACTGAAACTCTTCTGCAATTTTATCTACTTCATGTCATGTATGTATGTCAGGATCAGGAGTGTTCTTCATGAATCATGAATGGTGATTAGGTTACCTCCTTAGAAGAATTTTATACGACATATATGGACTCCGTATGGTTAGATATTAAGATTTCATGGAAAATGAATGACGACAGTAAGTCAGTGGTGGACCATAGTAGTGCAGCAATGATTCTGCGAGTAATGAGTCGATTACAACCATGAGAGTTGTATTGGAATGGATGTTGAGATTAAGTACCACTAATCGGGTCATGGTGATGTATAAGTTATCATTGAATAGACTAATTAAGTAGATTATTTACCTATTGAATATTTATTCCTCCTTATCAATTGAGGGTCGTATGACTATACGAGGAAGGTTGCGATGCAAGCATAGAATTCTAGTAACGATGATGTCTAGAATGAGATCCCAGATTCGATTTTCAATGTCGAGGGAGTTTCAAAGGTGATTGTGTATAAGCTCGAGGAAGAGCATGGGTCCATAGAATGATGGACGGAATAGCAAAAATATTTAAGCATGTGAAATGCGATGCGATAATACTTGATGTTGATATATATACGTATATGATTTGTTCTCTTGTGACAAGCCTCTATAATTCAGAGGTAGGTTCCAAGCCAGATATTTTGTGGCAGTATATTTTTTTTTTCTTCTTTCATATATATAATTCTCTTCAATTCGTTCTTTTCTCTTCTTTTCATTTTGTATAAGCTGAGAAGAACAACCCTTCCAGAAGGGGAGGTATTGCCGAATGACTATCTATCTGTGTGATAGAAGCCGAGTAGGATACCAGCTATTATTTAATTGCTTGTCAAGTACTAAAGGCTGGCCACCTTCTGTACTAACTATGCAATGTAACAAGTGTTCATGATCATAGTGATCTCTCAATGAATTCTTTTACTTCTATATGATTGATCAAAGTTTGGGAAATAGAAACAGCTGAAAAAGGAGTAATAAAGTTGTGGTAGGATTCGGAATGGAAACACATTCGTGATACTAAGGTTGGCGTGGTTATTAAAAGGTTATAGAACGCTAACGAGCAAAAGTATAACCAGTATAATATTAGGAACGGAAGGTAGTAGCGATTACGAACTGGAAAAGAATGGGTATTGAGAAGCAAAAGCTCTAATGCTAAACGCTATAATGAGAGTCTGTGCAATAGACTAGAAATAATTTGGAATGATCAGTTATCACGGATTGAGTTTTCTTACGACGATAGATCATATGTCAGTATTGAGATATTGCCTTATGAGATCCTTGAGGGAAGACAATGTCGATCTCCCTTATGTTAGGATGAAGTTGTAGAGCGCAAGATGCTCGGACCAGCAGTGGTCCAAAGGACCAAGGATATGATAGATCTAATGAGAGGACGGATGGTAGTAGCCCAAGATGGACATGATAAGTATGTTGATTTGACACGAAAGGACAAAGAGTATGAAAAAGGGGACCTAGTAATGTTATAGGTATCCCTTGGAAAGGGTTAATGAGATTCGGAAAGAAAGGAAAGCTAAGTCCACCAATTGTTGGACCCTTGGATATATTAAGAAGTATTGGGAAGTTAGCATATGAGCTAGCCTTACCCCAGAACATGTAGCAAGTCATAACGTGTTTCACATATCAATGTAAAGGAAGTGTAATTCGGATGCCAGATAAATAGGGGCATATGAGCGCATAGACATGCAACCAGACGTAACCTATATGGAGCAACCAGGAAGGGTTATAGAGTGAAAAGGAACAAGTGCTTAGGAGAAGGGTTATCAAACTAGGCAGAGTTTGGTGGTAGGACCACAATGTGGGAAAATTTATTCGAGAGTTAGAAAGTGCAATGCTAAGAGAGTATCCCTATTAATTTTCTATCTGATTCCGGGACGGAATCCTTTTAAGGAGGGGAGACTGTAATAACCCCCAAAATTTTGAACTTTTTGTAACCCTTATGAATAGTATTTTAGCTGAATGAGAAAACTTTTCATGCCACACTATGTAGGGGTTCTGTTATGGATATTCTGAGATTTTATTAGTACTCTATATGGTATATAAGTGTATGTAAAGATCGTCAGAATCCAATTTCGAACACTTTGATTTTTCCCGGAAATCCATTAGATACGGAAAGAATTGAGTATGAGGTAACATGATAAAAAGGATTTAAATTAAAGGATTATAAGAGAGGATCATAAAAGGAATATAATATATTGAGAAAGGTTAAGGGAACCTAAGTAATAAGATCCCGGGTATGATCCCTCAAACGATAAACGAAAATGAAAGTTAAGCGAACCATATAACAGATCAGCGGTCATTAGGCAAATAATTAGGAAGTTAATCAAAGGGATTAGAGAGGATGATGTCACCCAACCAATAGAAAGAGGACAAAGGAGGGATGATGACATCACAAAGTGACACAAGCATGACATAAGGAGGAAGGAGATGTGGATGGTTATTAACCACACAAAAATCAAGGTTAAATTGGTAATTAACCAAAAACAAATCAAACATTCAACCAACCAAGCCAAACAATTCATTTTTCATCAAAAAAAGAACACAAGGCATTTTATTTTCTTCATGCTCTCGGCTTTTTACTATTTCAAAGAAAACAAAATTCAAAACTCAAGATCAAGGCTTCCTAAATTGGTAAGATAATTCCCTAGTCATCCTTATGCATAGTTATGGCTATCTTATGAGTTTAAGCCTTCAATTCATTCTCAATATTCTTCAATAAATCAATGAAGAAGACAATGAATAGCGACTTCAAGAATTTTAACTTGATTTTCTTGTTTTTCCTTTAAGATCCAAGCTTTCCGAAGACTCCTCAAGGCTTCCTAAGGATTCTTAGCTACTCACACCACTTCAAGGAAGGTATATCATCTCCAAACCCTAGCTTTAATTTGTATATTAGGTTGATTTTGGTTGTTTGAGTAAAGAGTAGCTTGAAACTTGTTTGTTTAAGAGTTTGGGTTGGAATGGTGGTGATTGATTTGTTGAAATCTTAAGATTTGGTTAAAGAATGTAGTATAGTTTAAATTCAAGTTTTAGGAGTAAGTAAATGGATTATAATGAGTTGGTTTGGGGCTGTTGTAATATATTTTGGATGGAGTTTTGATTGGGTTGTGAATTGGGGTTGAATTGTGGTTGTTTTGAGTTGGTTTAAATTTGGGAAATCGCGTAAACATAGTCGTCGTAACGTCTAATTTACTTTAGACTGCTTTTGTTCATAACATTAGGACCCGAGAACCCCCTGCTAGATGTTGACCATTGCCATGTTTAGATAGTTCATGTTACGAGCTTCGTTTTGATAAGTAGTTCGTTTGATTCCGATGTACGGTTTAGGAGAAACGACCGTTTTAAGTAACGGCGTTTCGCGAACGAAACATTTCCCCTCGCCGTACTTTGGAACCTTGGTTAAAGACCTTAAAGGACTAATTGGAGTATGAAACAATTATGTACGGTGTAATAGGAAGTTGGTAAGACACTCGCGAAGGAATCGCCTTAAAACTCGTAATGGTTAAATTATTAAAAATGGTGGAGCCGAGGGTACTCGAGTAAATTAAGAGAATCAGTAAGCGCAAAACGAGCGTTAGAGTCTGAGTTGGTTAGAGTATAGATTTACAAGTGACTTTGGTTTAATTCCAACTTACTTGTTGCTTATAGGTTACCAGACTCGTCCCGAGCCATTCGTAACCCCCAGTCGCTCAGGCAAGTTTTCTACCCGTTATAACTGTTGTTGTGATGTATATGTGTATATGCATGATCTTGCGATAAATGCATATTTGTTATTAGCAAATTCTTGTGATATATTGTAGCATGTGATATGGTACATATGCATGCCTGTTTCGTATTCTTGCCATATATATCTGTTGGTTCAGTTGATAATACCTATGCTAGAGAATAGCGGTAATTTGCATATACCCTTAGTATAGGGACCCAAAGGTGAAAACATTTTCTAAAACCGGGAGTCGAGGATCCCGAGTAGATTTTATATATTTATATATATATTTATATATATATGGTTATAGTTTTAAAAACTATTAATCGAATAAGGTTTATTCAATAACTTTATATTATTTAATGAATATTATTTGAATATTCATTCGAGGACTTATGACTCTGTTTATTATATTTATTGATTATTAATTGAATATTCATTTGACGATGTATGACTCACTTTATTTTATTTAATGAATATTATTTATAATATTCATTCGAGGTATTATGACTCCGCTTATTATTTAATAATATTCTTTATTTTATTAAAGAATAATGTTTCGATAATCAAACTTATTTTCGATTATTCAAATAAAGATAGTACTTTCGTATAAGTATATCTTTGGTTATTTAATATCCATTTCAAGTATGAGTGTTAAAACTTCTACTTCAAATATTTTAATAAGGATTATCCTTATGAGAATATTATTTAAATAATAATATTCAGATATTTCTAATATATTGGGACTGATTTATTTTAATAAATCAGCAGTACTCCAAACACTCTTTAAAAATGATTTCGAGTCTTCAAAATGATTTTTAAAGTTAGAGTGGACCCCAAAACTCATTTTTTATATTTAAGATCTTCCTTTCAAAGGGGATTTAAATACTCGCTCAAAACCTGGGGGATCCAGCTCTGTGGTGTATTTTACATTCGCAACGTGGTTGCTGTTTTGAGAAAACAAATGAATTGATTACTTACCCAATATTCGGAAAGTAAGCCCATCTAATTGAGTCGGCATAAGCGACAGGCCGGGGTACGGTCTATCAAAGTGTAAGTGGCTGGGTGGCAGTCCATCAACGCGTAAGAGGCCGGGTGGCGGTCCAGCACAAGGTCCTTATGTGGCCAGGGTGATGAGCGATGGGGGATTCATCCATCTACTAGTAGAAAAGGTTACTTATTGGTATCTTTGCCTGATCATCAAGATATCGGGTTTATGCCACAATTCTTTTTCCCTTCCAAAAATTCATTGGATGTTACAAACTCTGTTCGTACTTTACATGACAGAGGTTTTCAGGGACTGTATAAGGAAGATGTGTATGTGGATATATATATCGGGACTTAATAAAGTATATCATAACTTCATTTCCTTCAAAATATTTCAAAGATTGAATCTAATCAAGTCTTATCTTGTAGTCTCATCAGTGTGATTAACTTTTGAAACAAATTATAACTTGAACGATGGAAGTTCAAGTAGTATTTGGAAAAGATATAAGTATATTGGAGTATCTTGTAACTTCATCTTTTAAACTTATATCTAGTAAATGATTATCTTATGCATGACAAAGATTTTCAGAAAAACGTTGAGACAAGGTTATATATATGAGATCACCTTGCAACGATATTTTATACAGTTATACACTGGAACTCTGTGTGTATTATGCATGGAAGAGGACTTCCTATATTTTGAAAAGTATATATGTATATATATATACTGAATATTTTGCGACTTCATCGCATTAAGATATCAACTTGGTTCATTTCTTTTGACCAAGACTTTCATGAGTACTATGAGAAGGCTCATATATTGTTAATCATATTACATATTTTTTTGGTGGGCTTCCTGCTCACCCTTGCTTTCTTCTTTCATCACACAACAACAGATAGAAAAGATGAACAGGACCAAGCTCCCGATTCGCGAGCGGATAGGAAACGTTCCGCAGTTTCCTATAGGCGTTGATGTCGCTGTAGCTGAGGTAGGAACTACCAATAGGCTAGGCTTTCAACTTTCGATATACCAGATTTATGTATATTTATGAATTGTAATAATGGCAAAGAAAATGTAAATTTATTCAGAAAACCTTTTAAGGTGTATTGGCAAATAATTGTGGAATAAAATGACTTGTGATTATTTTTGGATGTTCATCTCTGAGATTATAACTTGTGATGTGTGTTTATTGTGGGGTCACAGTACAGAGTAGTTGATTAATTATTAAGATTGGGTGTTATTAAGGGAAATGGAACTCGTGACAACCCGGATCCCCGACCCCGGATGTGGGGGTGTTACAGACAGCTTTGGACATTTTAAGGAAAAAGAAGTTATATGCTAAATTGTCGAAGTGTGAGTTTTGGCTACAGGAAGTTCAGTTCTTAGGACACATAGTCATTAATGAAGGGATCAAAGTGGACCCGGCAAAGATCGAGGCAATTACGAATTGGGAAAGACCGAGAACACCCACTGAGGTAAGAAGTTTCTTGGGATTGGCAGGATATTATCGACGATTCATTCAGAATTTCTCAAGAATTGCAACACCATTGACAAAGCTTACACGAAAGAATGAAAAGTTTATATGGAATGACAAGTGCGAAGAAAGTTTTCAGGAATTGAAGCAGAGATTAATCACGACACCTATTTTGTCACTTCCAGATGATCAAGGGAATTTCGTACTTTATAGTGATGCTTCTTACAAAGGATTAGGATGTGTTCTTATGCAACACGACAAGGTGATTGCGTATGCGTCAAGGCAATTGAAACCACATGAACAGAAGTACCCTACTCATGATTTGGAGTTAGCAGCTATAGTTTTCACTTTGAAGATTTGGAGACATTATTTGTATGGAGAAAAGTGTGAGATTTTCACGGATCACAAAAGTTTGAAATATATATTTACCCAGAAGGAACTTAATATGAGACAAAGGAGATGGTTAGAATTGATCAAGGATTATGATTGCTCGATTAATTATCATCCCGGTAAGGCGAACGTCGTAGCAGATGCGTTAAGTCGGAAGGAAAGATTAAATGTGTTATCCGTACCTGAAGAGATATATAAAGAATTTCAAAAATTGGAATTAGAGATTAGAATTTACAAGCCTGAGGAAGCAAAAGTGTACAGTATGATTTTCCAACCGGAGTTATTGGAGAAAATAAAGAAATGCTAGAAAGAGGTAATGGATCAAGATATAAATAGTTTGCTAGGTGAGGAATTATGCACGCAACAAGATGATCAAGGTATTCTTAAGTTTTCTTCAAGAATTTGGATTCCACAGTAACGGAGCTGAAAAATGAAATTTTACAAGAGGCACATAGTTCAAGATATTCCATCCATCCAGGGAGTATCAAAATGTACAGAGATTTAAAGAAGAATTATTGGTGGCCAGATATGAAGAGGGGAATTGCGGAATGGGTTAGCAAATGCTATACCTGTCAGAGAGTTAAAGCAGAGCATCAGAGGCCAAGCGGATTGCTA
Source organism: Apium graveolens (assembly GCF_009905375.1). NCBI lineage: Eukaryota > Viridiplantae > Streptophyta > Magnoliopsida > Apiales > Apiaceae > Apium > Apium graveolens. The sequence continues at coordinate 92,869,118 of NC_133654.1, forward strand.
CAGCCATTGGAGATTTCAGAGTGGAAGTAGGAACATATTACCATGGATTTCATAGTTGGATTACCAAGGACAAGGACTAATCATGATGCCATTTGGGTTATAATAGATAGACTTACCAAGTCAACTCATTTTCTGCCTATAAATGAAAGATTTTCGCTCGACAAGTTAGTTCATATGTACTTTAAAGAGATCGTAGTTCGTCATGGAGTTCCAGTGTATATCGTATCTGATAAAGATCCAAGGTTTAATTCAAGATTCTGGAAGAGTTTTCAAAAATGTTTGGGAACAAGATTGAATATGAGTACGGCCTATCACCCCCAAACGGATGGCCAAAGTGAAAGAACGATCCAGACAATCGAGGACATGCTACGTGTTTGTGCTATTGATTTCAAAGGAAGTTGGGACGAGCATTTACCCCTGGTAGAGTTTGCTTATAACAACAGTTATCACGCCAGCATTGGGATGCCACCTTATGAAGCCCTTTATGGATGCAAATGTAGATCTCCAGTATATTGGGACGAAGTAGGAGAACGCAAAATACTCGGACCCGAATTGGTACAGCAGACAAAGGAAGTTGTTGAAATTATCCAGAAAAGATTAATAGCCGTACAAGATCGTCAAAGGAAATATGCAGACCAGTCAAGAAAAGACATGGAATTTGAAGAAGGAAGCTTGGTATTATTGAAAGTATCACCGTGGAAAGGACTAACGAGGTTTGGGAAGAAAGGGAAGCCAAACCCAAGATATGTCAGACCTTTTGAAATCCTAAAGCGTATTGGCAAAGTAGCTTACGAATTGGCGTTACCTCCGCACATAGAGCACATTCACAATGTTTTTCACATATCAATGCTTAGGAAATATAATCCAGACTCCAGGCATGTAATAGAATATGAGCCAATAGAGCTTCAAGCAGATTTGTCATATATAGAGAGCCCGGTAGAAGTTCTAGAAGAGAGAGAGAAAGTATTGAGAAATAAAGTGGTAAAGTTAGTAAGAGTATTATGGAGAAACCCAAAGGTTGAAGAGTCAACCTGGGAGTTAGAAAGTGATATGAGAGAAAAGTACCCTCATTTGTTTTCTTAGGAGATTCTGAGGACAGAATCCTTTTAAGGGGGGAAGGATTTAATATCCGGGATATATCGTGTAATTATTTTTGCTATTATATAATTATTATGTGTGTTCAGTATCTATTCTGTGAGTTAATTGTTAAAGTATTATCTGTACTTGGTTATTCAAAAATAATATTAATTGAGTATTTTAATTTTTATATGTCCAAAATAAAATATAGATAATTGTCATATCTTCCTAATTATTTTTATGTTGGTTTATGGATTTATAAGAATCATCTGAAATTTCTAAAATCTTTTTCCGGGTAATTAAAATCTATTTTATAAAAACGGGAACCAACCGACGTCAACCGTTGTTACATTTTTGGAACCCGAAACTCTTTCGAGAACTCCTTCCTAAACCAATTGTAATATTCCGAGCATATTCCATATTTCGACTTTTTCGATCCGGCGTACGGTTTGTCCTGCGCGGGTCCCGGCGCAACATTTTCGATACAATATTCGTTTCGGTAAATCAATAAAACCCGTATTTTTGATAAACGGGAGCTTTTTATTAAACTATCACAATTATCACTTCGTAATATGTGTAACCAGGCGCTGAGACCAAGACCGCAGTACAAATTGTACTGATTTGGCTAATTATCCCGAAAACCGATACCGTTTGGATCAGTTTTTACAAATAAATGTACCGTTTTATATCCGGAATGATCCAACGGGATACTAATTTTCCGTAATTATAAATAGCCTTTTATCGTAATTTATTTCGTATAAAAATCATTTGCAGACAGATAATTATATAATTTTCAGAGAAAAACCCTAATTTCCTAAAACTGTTCTAAGAATCAAACAAGCATTTGGAGGTGTTATTGAATTCGGTTTGGAAAGCTCGAGTAACCAATCTGAAGGTCTTGAAGAGCTCTACCAGATTCTGTAATCCATACACCTGTAGAAATCAAGGTTATTTTTCTAAAAATTTATTTATTTTTGAATTTATTTTATTAAAAATATGAATTTTTGTTTGGATGATTGTTTGTATGATTTGATGATTGCATGTTGTAGAGCTTGTTTTCCTGATGATTTTCATATGTCATACGTCTGATTTGGAGTTCAATAACATGTTCAAATTTGAGTTTGATTTTCGAATTTTAAAATTAGGGTTTATAACCCGTGTGAATGTTCTTAATTGAAATTTGGGGGTTTCTTATTCTGTGATAGATTGATGTTGTGTTATAGTGGGTTGTGTTCTCTGTGAAATTTGCAATCTAGTCGTATAAGTTTCATGAACCAACGAGGTCTGTAGAGAAGGGAGTTGTGTTTTGAAGTTTTTCGATGTTCGCCGGAAACTGGAAAATTTCACTGCCAAATTCCGGCCAACTCAGGGATTGTTAGGTTGTTTTGATTGCATGGTTGTGTTCCTGGTAACCTGTAGATGTGATCTGGAGGTGTTGGTGGGGCGAGGACGCCGGAAACGTGTTCTCCGGCCATCCCCGACTTTTTCCGGCGACTGGACTGCAAAATTGCAGTTTGGTCCCTGCAGTTTTGAAAACGATGCAGTTTGGTCCCAGTAGTTTCCAAACTTTGCAAAAATTGGATTTCTGTTTTAAAAATGTTTAAAAATCATATTTCCTATTTATTTTTATTATAAAAATTCGTTTTTAATTTCTGAAAATTCTAAAAATTATTATTTTAATTCTGAAAATTATTTTTAATTCATAAATAAATCTAAATTAATTAGTTAATTAATTTCAGTTAATTTCTAATTGATTAATTGGTCAATTAATTCGAAAATTAATTGATTAATTGATTTAATTAATTATTAATTGATTTTAATTAATTATTTAATTAGATTTAATAATTTAAAAATGATTTAAAAATTCTGAAAAATAGTTTCGAGCTTTAAAATATTATTCTAAATTATTTCCAAGGCTCGATAATTATTCTAAAATTATTTCGGAGCCAGAATTGGCCAACCGAACCCTGTTTATTAACCCGAAATTGATCCAACGACCCGTTTTAATTCCGAAAAATGGTTTAAAAATCATTTTAAATACCAGAAAGCCTATTTATGACCCGAGACTTCTTTATAAATGATATATCATTGATTACGTGATGTATTATATGCTATATGTGACTTGTTAATTGACTATCGGTCTATATATTCCGTGTTTACTTGATTATTGCATAACTTTCAATCCGTTAATCGGATTTGGGTAAAACGAATGGTAGATAGAAGTATGTGTTGAATAGAATTCCATGAGTAAATTATTAATATATGCTTATGATATGTGAGCATAAGAGGCAAGACATAGGAAAGGGAAACAGATAGTTGAGGAGTAAAACGCTTGTGATTGGAAGCGAGTGCAGTGTAATAAGCTAATATCAGGCAAGTATTCCGAACTTTCTCGAAATATTGTAATACGTGATAGTCTTGTTGATATTGCAAGTGCTTTGAAGCACTGAAACCTAAACTCTGATTCCAGTTATTGTTCTTGAGCCATGAACCTTATTCTTTCTAGACCATTGATTGTTGTATACCCAAACACGAACCTCAAGTATACGATACTACTCCACAAATACATGCAAACAAAATCCCAAACATTGAACTGAATTACTTGTACATTCAATCATTGTATCCTATGCATTGAAAGCCCAAATCTTTGAAACCCTGAAATGTTGATTCCTTTGTTATCCAATTCTTTCATTACCCAGCATCCAAGCTTTTAAATTGCCTTATTGATCCTTACAAGGATTGAAACCCTTTCATTGTTAAACATTTATTGTTGTTAATGATTTCGGTTATTGTTTATTATTGCATATTCTGTTATTATGTTAGAATTGGATTGTTTTTATAAAATTGTGGACCAGATTCGTGGTCAGACCATATAATGGTCAAGTTAGGCCAATGTGTGCCTTGGATCCAGTAGTTAGAGCAATGCTGTGTGCCTTGCTCGGGGTTAGTGCGTGACTGATCAGCAGCCTAACCTTGGTTTTTTTTAAATTAAAAGTATAATATCCAATTCTAAATCATGATCCAATGTTCACTTGATATCATAATCATATTCACCTGATGATCATTATTCTCAGTTTTGTCATTGTGACTTGCTGAGCTAGTTAGCTCATTTGTGCGATGTTGTTTATATTCTTTCCAGTTAAAAAGGAACCAGTTGGTAGCGAGGATCCCCAGTCCAGCGCGAGAGCTAGGGGTTCAGGTTGAGAAAGCTGAGCTAGTAGGCTTCTTTTGGGATAATTTAAGTTTGTAAAAGTTTGCAATAATGTTTAATACTCAGTTTGAGTTTGAAATAGTTGGGATTTGAACGGTTTGTAATATATTAGTGTGTTTGGCTTGTGTGCATACTTTAACCTGTTGCGGTCCGTGGTGGTTGGTAAGTAGGGTCACTGCATATATTATTATTATCTTTATTATTGTTATAAGCAGGTTATAATTAAGGTGTGTTTGTGGACCCCAAACTTCTGACCCGGGTTTGGAGGGCGCCACAAAACGGGGACATACCAAGTGGAGTTTTGTATGCTGTTCTGTAAGCCCAAACCGCTTCATCGAGCTTTAAAGACCAATCCTTCCTTGACGGACAAACAACCTTCTCTAGAATGCGCTTGATCTCTCTGTTAGACACTTCCGCTTGACCATTTGTTTGCGGATGATAGGCAGTAGCAACTCGATGATTCACATTATAACGCTGCATCATAGAAGTAAACTTACGGTTGTAGAAATGCGACCCTTCATCACTTATGATTACCTGAGGTGTTCCAAACCTTGTGAAAATCTGCTTATGAAGAAAATTCAGCACTGCCTTTGCATCATTTGTCCCTAGAGCTTTGACTTCTACCCATTTTGAGACATAATCGACTGCCAGCAAGATGTACTGATTATTGCAGGATGAGACAAAAGGCCCCATGAAATCGATTCCCCAAACATCAAAGACCTCGACTTCAAGCATCACATTTAACGGCATCTCATCCTTTCTCGTCAAATTTCCCACTCTTTGGCAACGATCACACCTTAAAACAAACTGATGAGCATCCTTAAACAAAGTAGGCCAGAAAAAACCTGCTTGCAGAATACGAGCTGCCGTCTTCTCACCATCATAGTGTCCACCATAAACTGTGGAGTGGCAGTCTCGTAATATCCCCTCCGTCTCACAGAACGAGATACATCTCCTGATGATCTGGTCAGCTCCCTGTCTAAACAAATATGGTTCATCCCACATATACCCCTTCACCTCATGCAGAAACTTCTTCTTTTGAGCTGATGTCAAATTATGAGGCATTATATTACTGACAAGATAGTTTACAATATCTTCAAACCATGGCTCTTCCTCCTGAACTGCGAACAACTGCTCATCCGGAAAAGATTCGTTGATTAATGTCTTATCTTGTGAAGTAGACTCGGGATTCTCCAACCTAGAGAGATGGCCAGCTACTTGATTCTCAGTACCTTTTCGATCCTTGATCTCTAACTCAAATTCCTGAAGTAAGAGCACCCAACGAATGAGTCTCGGCTTCGAATCCTTCTTGGAAACCAAATAGCGAATGGCCGCATGATCAGTGAATACTGTCACTTTTGTCCCAAGCAGATAAGATCAAAATTTCTCGAAACCAAAGACTATAGCAAAGAGCTCCTTCTCAGTAGTGGTGTAGTTCATTTGGGCCCCATTTAAGGTCTTACTCGCATAGTAGACCACATAAAAGAGATTATTCTTGCGTTGCCCAAGAACTGTACCTACCGCATAATCACTCGCATCACACATCATCTCAAACGGCTCTGTCCAATCTGATGCTGTAATAACTGGTGCAGTGATCAAACTCCTTTTAAGAGTCTCGAATGCAATTAAACATTCATCATCAAATTTGAAAGGCACATCTTTCTCAAGCAAGTTGCACAATGGCTTAGATATTTTTGAAAAGCCCTTGATGAATCGCCGATAAAAACCCGCATGACCAAGAAAACTACGGATTCCTTTCACAGAAATAGGTGGTGGAAGATTTTCAATGACTCCCACCTTGGCCTTGTCCACCTCCAGTCCCTTGCTCGAGACCTTATGCCCGAGAATAATGCCTTCACGCACCATAAAATGACATTTCTCCCAACTGAGCACCAAATTAGTTTCCATGCACCTTTTGAGTACGACACGAAGATTATTCAAACATTCAACATATGAATGTCCAAAGACGGAGAAGTCGTCCATGAACACCTCGACATTATTTCCAATCATGTCAGAGAATATCGCCATCATACATCTCTGAAAAGTGGCCGGTGCGCCACATAACCCAAACGAAACTCTGCGAAAAGCAAACGTGCCAAATGGACACGTGAAGGTAGTCTTTTCCTGATCCTCTGGTGCAATACAAATCTGATTATACCCTGAATAGCCAACCAGAAGACAATAATACTCATGACCAGCCAACCTGTCAAGCATCTGATCAATGAATGGAAGAGGGAAGTGATCCTTCCTCGTGGCTTTGTTCAACTTTCGATAATCCATGCATACTCTCCATCCTGTAACTGTTCGAGTGGGGATGAGCTCGTTCTTCTCATTTACTACCACAGTAATACCTCCTTTCTTAGGCACACATTGTACGGGGCTCACCCAAGAACTGTCAGAAATAGGATAAATGATGCCTGCATCTAGCCATTTCAGAATTTCTTTCTTCACCACCTCCTTCATGATAGGATTAAGTCTGCGCTACTGCTCAACAGTTGGCTTACTACCTTTCTCTAGCAGAATTTTATGCATACAATATGAAGGGCTGATCCCTTTGATGTCTGCTATGGTCCATCCAATAGCTGATTTGAATTCTCTCAAAATCCTTAAGAGCTTGTCTTCCTCACTACCTGAAAGGTTAGATGCAATAATAACAGGTAAAGTAGATGCATCACCTAAAAAAGCATACCTCAAGTGTTCAGGTAATGGCTTGAGCTCCAAGGTAGGTGATTCCTCTATTGATGGTTTGAGCTTTCCTTAGCATTCTTGAGGTCAGAAGTACCAAGAGATTCAAACGGCATGTCCAGCTTTCGCTTCCAGGGAGAAGCATTCAGATATTATAATTCCTCGTTGCCATCTTCATCATCACTGTCAAAATCCCCCACTAAGGCCTTTTCCAATGCATCAGACATTAGCATATGATCGAGTTCTGAAGTAACCGCAGAATCAATCACATCCACTTTTAAGCACTCCTCATCTTTTGTAGGGAATTTCATTGCCTTGAACACATTGAAGGTCACATCCTGATCTTGTACTCGTAAAGTAAGTTTACCTTTCTGCACATCTATCAAGGTACGGTCAGTAGCCTAGGAAGGTCTTCCCAAGATTATGGGAATCTTCTTATCTTCCTCGAAATCCAGAATAACAAAATATGCAGGAAAGAAGAGCTTATCCACCTTGACTAGCACATCCTCCACTATGCCTCTTGGGTAAGTAATAGAATGATCAGCCAATTGTAGAGACATGTATGTGGGTTTTCGATCAGACAAATCCAACTTTTTGAAGCTCGACAACGGCATCAGATTGATGCTTGCTCCCAAATCACAAAGGCACTTGTCAAAAGTCAACTTTCCAATAGTGCAAGGAATGGTGAAGCTACCTGGATCTTTAAGCTTTGGAGGTAACTTTTGCTGCAGAACAGCGCTGCATTCTTCCGTTAGAGCAACGGTAGTTTCACCTTTCTTGAAAGAATACTCTTCATAAACTTCACATAACTAGGCATTTGCTCCAGAGCCTCAGCGAAAGGTATATTGATGTGATGTTTCTTGAACACCTCCAGAAACTTACCGAACTGTTTATCCAGCTTTTGTTGCTGCAATCTCTTAGGGAAATCTGGTGGAGGATAGAGCTGTTTCTCCCCTGTATTACCCTCAGGCAGAGTGTGTTCAATAGTAGTCTTCCTTGGTTCCGCCGCTTTCTCCTTTTGCTTAGCTTCTTCATCTCTAACTTCAGCTTCTCCTTCTTTTGCCTTTTCAGCATCAGCAACTTTCCCAGACCTTAAGGTAATAGCCTTGACTTGCTCTTTAGCTTCCTTCTTGCCTGGTACTTCCGTGTCACTGGGAAGTGTGCCAGGTTGACGATTGAGCACTGCATTGGCTATTTGACCGATTTGATTTTCCAAGGTCTTGATAGAAACCGCCTGACTCCTGCATAACAGCTTAAGTTCCTCAAAATCAGCACTAGTAGGTGCAGTTGCACTTCCCTGTTGAGGATATCATTGCCCTTGAGCATACTGCTGTGGTTGCTGGAATCCAGGTGGATTAAACTGTTTACTCACACCTTGCTGATATGGTGGCTGAATAGCATTCTGATTATTACCCCAGCTAAAATTTGGATGATTTCTGTTGTTAGGATGATAAGTAGCTGGTACAGGCTGCTGTTGTCGCTGATAATTATTCACATATTGAACAGATTCATTGACAAGAGAACACTGATCCGTAGCATGAGAACCTGCACAAAGCTCACAGACCATAGCTATTTGATTAACTCCATATGTAGCTAGAGAATCAACCTTCATCGACAGCGCTTGGAGCTGCGCTGCAATAGCGGTGGCTGCATCGACTTCCAAAATACCTGCTACCTTCCCAGGCATCATCCTCTGAGTTGGGTTGTGATACTCATTTGCAGCCATAGTCTTGATAAGATTATAAGCCTCAGTATAGCTTTTGGCCCATATGGCGCCTCCAGCTGCTGCATCGAGCATGGGCCGAGATTGGGCCCCCAAACCATTATAGAAACCAGTGATCACCATCCAATCGGGCATTCCATGATGTGGACACTTTCTCAACATTTTCTTGTAGCGTTCCCAAGCTTCGCACATAGATTCTGTAGGTTGCTGCGCAAACTGAGTAAGAGCACTCCTCATAGCAACAGTCTTTGCCATTGGATAAAACTTCACCAGAAACTTTTGCGCAAGATCTTGCCAAGTAGTGATGGACCCAGCTGGTTCAGAATGTAACCAGTCCTTAGTTTTATCCCTCAGTGAGAATGGGAAAAGCCTCAGCTTGATAGCCTCATCAGTCACGCCATTATACTTGAAAGTGCTGCAGATCTCGACAAAATTCCTTATGTGCATGTTGGGGTCTTCAGTCGCAGCTCCTCCAAAAGAAACAGAATTTTGCACCATCTGAATAGTGCCCGGCTTGATTTCAAAGGTGTTAGCTTGAATAGCCGGATGAAGAATGCTTGATTGAATGTCATCAATTTTAGGCCAAGAAAAGTCCATAAGAGCTGGATCAGCCTGAACAATACGATCACCCATGATTACTGGTTCTTTCTGCTCAGTTCTTGAATCCGAATCTTCAAAATCTATCTTCTCCGGAATATTAAGAACTTCGCCTGTCTCCTCAGCTGTATCTAAAGTCCTCTTGCGAGTACGAGAACGAATTTGCCTAAACGCTCGCTAAAGTACCTGAAACACAACCAGAAACAATAAGTAACAACTACGTCCTAATCACTGAGTCCTAACGACCAATGATGGTAAGTACATAAACTAAATAAATACGCCGAGTCCCCGGCAGCGGCGCCAAAAACTTGTTAGGGCGGAAACACGCGCTAATAATACACGCAAGTATACGCGTTCGCAAGTAATATATAATACTTTCTAGTTCGTTCCCACAGAGACTCAGACTAATTATTGTTTAATTAAACTCACGCACCAATGTATGATTACTTCTCAATATTAAGACACTAATACTTAGAATTATTGACTAAATATTAACTACAATTAATTACTTAATTAATCACTTAAATAACACTTTAATTAACAATGTTAAAACACTCATGAGATCACAACTTCATTACTACTTCCTTCAATAGTTATTGTTATTACCCTTAGCATGCAACAGTGATGATATTAATCGAATAACACGAAACTGATAAAAGCCAACTTTCATTGTACTAATACCATTCTACCAAGCATCCACAATTAAGATAGAAGTTGAATAGGCATCAATTATGTTGAGTTCCTATATGTCTACAGAAATTGACAACATAACGATTTAAGCACAAGTTATTCCTTTTGATTACACAGGGCGAATAAAACTGTTAGAGTTATCCACTAATCATGCACATCATACATGAACCTATGCTAGCATGGCAAGTTCTAAATCTCAAGATCCACCGTCGCTTCACAAGAGATTAACACCCTATCTTATATGTTCGCGACGCACATAAGACGAATACGCACAACCAATACTAGATATCATACAATCATCACACACTAAGATATTAAACAATTATCTAAAGAATTCCATAGTAAATCCGTTATGACCCCATGATCACGATTAGCCCATAATAGCACTTATCGTCATCATGAGTTCATATGAAATCATAATAAACAAACACAAGAGAATAATAACTAAACTAATTATATTAAAGCAGGGTACGTCACAAGAGTAATTAGGTTCAAAGTAAGAAAACTAGCATCCAACGTTACAACGAAATAAGAATCACAAGAAAATATGCTTCCTCTTCGTTGCTGTGTGCTAAAACGGTCTTCTTCCTTATCTCCTTCGCTCCTTGCTTAATACCACGATCCAACCTTGTGGAAACGTCTCTAAATCTACTTATATAATAGTCCCATAAAACTCAGATTACATAGAAGTTGGAAGCCAAACAGAAGTAGAAGTCTAAAATATTTTATCAAAATTCCTGACCCTGCGCGGCCGCTCAGCATAGCTGAGCAGGCGCTCAGCCTTCTGCGCGGCCGCTCAGCATAGCTGAGCGGGCGCTCAGGACCCTACTGGAAAATTCCTGAGTTTGCTCCGTTTCTTCGCTGTAATCTGCCCCTTTCTTTCCTCTCGCAATGGTGAACACATGCCAAGGCTTATTCTTGATGATTACTCCTCCGAAATGCAACTAATACCCTAAAATGCATAAACACTAGAAAAAAGCATCAAATACACAAAATACTTGATTTCAAGGCACCAATTTAAGCTATTTTAAGACGTTCTAAGTGGTATAAAATGCCACTTATCAGTTGGTGACAAATTTTTATCAAAAAAACCCATCTTCTTATGGACACCATAAGTGAGAACATCAACTGAACTTCCGGTATCTACGAGAATTCGGTAGATGTTATTGGTTCCAATATTGACCTTTACCACCAAGGTATCAGAGTGCGGGTGATAAATCTGTTTTGCATCCTCCCTAGTAAATAGGAAGTATTCGCTTTACCCATCAAAATATTATGGATGACGATTAACTAGATGATACACATTAGTGAGAGGGAGCCCTTTAGCCTTGTGGGAATATCTTTCTATTGCCTTATTTTTGTTGCCCCTATATGAGGTCCTTATATGAACATATGTATGCTTCCCTCTCTTGTGCCCCATACTGAGGGCTCATCATTCTTGTCATTTGGTAGGGGGAACTTCATGGTAGCCGATTCCCCCTGTGTTGTGCCTTTTTAACTCTCGTATATCCCACTCTGTGAGCTTGTCATTACGAATCAGGTCCTTTATCTGCTCCTTCAGTTGCCAAAATATACAGTTTCATGCCTTATATGCTCATGAAAATCATAATTTTTTGTGGTGTCCTTGGTTCCGAATTTATTCATTAGAAGAGGCTTTTGAATATGCCCTTATTCGCATTTACCGCATATATTTGTTCAATGAAAATGACCAATGGAGTTTAAGTGGGATCTCTTTTATCCCCCGTCCTTCCTTGCTGTGGGGACCTATCCCTTATTCTTGGATCCCTCCTTGGGCTGGCACTACGACCTCTACCTGTGGCGCCCTCCATACCCGGGTCAGAAGTTTGGGATCCACAAAACACACACACAATATATAAACCTGCTTATAACAATAATAATGATAGTTATATGCAGTGACCCTACTTACCTTCATCCATGGATCGCAACAGGTTAAAGTATGCACACAAGCCACAAACACACACTTATATTACAACTGTTCCAAATCCCAACTATTTAAACTTACATCTAAATATTAAACATTCTTACAAACTTTTAAACCTAAACTATTACAAACGTCTTCATCTAGTTTATTTCGCTCAACCTGGAATGCTAGCTCGCGCACTTGATTGGGGATCCTCGCTACCAACAAGTTCCTTCTTAACTGGAAAAGAACATAAACAGAATCGCACAAATGAGCTAACTAGCTCAGTAGGTCACAGTGATAATACTGAGGTTAAACAGTGATCAAAATGAAATGATTTAGGGTATCAAGTTTCTTTATAAGCAATGATTAGAATTGGATATTCAATTTTTATTTTAAAAACCAGGGTTAGGTTGTTGATCAGTCACGCACTAACCCTGAGCAAGGCATATAGCTCTGCTCTAATTACTGGATTCAAGGCACACAATGGCCTAACATGACCATCAATCTGGTATGACCACGAATCTGGTCCACATTTATAAAATAATCCAATTCTATAATAATAACAGAATAAACAAAGTAAAATAATAAACAGAATCATAAACAACATTGGTTTTCAAGCATAAGGTGATTCACAATCTTCAATGGGATATAACAAGGTAAGTACAAAGATTGGCTATCAGCCGGTAAAAGAATTTGACAACAGAAAAATCAAGGTCTCGTGGTTATAAGGATTAGTTTTCTGATGCATAAGGTATGGAGGTTTGTATATTAAACAATTCCGGTTCAGTGATTGGTATTTAGTTTATATGTATTTGTGGAGTAATATCATATTTGTGGTTCATATCTGGGTATTCAACAATCAATGGTTTACAAAGAATAAGGCTTACGGATCAAAGATCAATAACTGGAATCAGGGTTAAATACTTCAAAGCACTTGTCATATAAAATAGACTATTCCAAACACGTATCAAGATAGTTTAGGAATCACTTGCCTTATTTCAATTCGCTAACGCTTCTCTTGCTTTCGTTCACTGACTCCTAATCCCTGACTATCTGCTTCCCCCTTTGTATGCTTCACTTCCTCTACTCAGACATCACAAGTATCTATCAATACACTTTCTCACTTTATTCTATTCGTTATAAGCTTCTATCTACCCTTCATATCACCCAAATCTGACTTATGGATTGAAAGTTATGATTAAAACAGTCAAACAACACACATATATGCATATCGTACACCAATCAGATCACATATAACACATAGCACGTAAGATATTCGATAAAATACTTTTTCAAATACGATTCAGGGTTAAATGATTTTTCAGAATTAAAACGGGTCGTTGAATCATTTATAAACAATTAACAGGGTTTGAATACCCAAATCTAACTTTAAAATCATTATATAATAATTATCAAGCCTTGAAAACAATTTAAAATAATATTTTAAATCTCAAAACTATTTTTTGGAATTTGTAAATCAAAAGAAATAATTAAATCTAATTAATTAATCAATTAATAATTAATTAAACAAATTAATCAATTATTTTCAAATTAATTGACCAATTAACTAATTAATAATTAACTAAAATTAATTAACTATATAATTCAGATTTATTTTTGAATTAAAAATATTTTTTTGAATTAAAATAATGATTTTTGGAATTTTTAATAATTAAAAATGAATTTCTGAAATTAAAATAAATAGAAAATATGATATTTATAAATTTTTAAAACAGGAATCCTATTTTTGAAAGATTCTGAAACTTCAGGGACCAAATTTTATCATCTTCAATAGTACAGGTACTAAACTGTAATTTTACAGGGGTTCGTCGGAAAACAATCGGGCTTCGCCAGAGATGACGTTCCCGGAATTGTCACACCACCAGGAGCTCCACATCACATCTCTAGAACACCAGGAATCTATTCATGCAATCAAAAAAACCTAATAACCCCTAAGTTGGCCGGAAAAGCTTGAAAAAATCTCATCGGACGGCGAGTTCTTCTTTGCTCCAGTCAGGCCAACTCCGGTATCGTCTGTTCATGAAACCACCACCAATCGATTCCTCTTTTCAATCTCTACACATCCATACCAACCAACCAATCTAATAACCCCTAGATCAAAACCCCCTAAATTTCAATTAAGGAAATTCAAACTGCCTATAAACCCTAATTTCATAATTCGAAATTAAAACACAAATTTGAGCATGTTATTGAACTCCAAATGACTATTATGACATACCAAAATGACCAGAATCAAATTATCTGCAACATGCAAGCATAAAATCACCCAAACAACATCAAAAACAAAAATTCATAATTTAATCCAAAATAATTCAAATTTAAATAAAATTATAAGAAATTACCTTTTAATTCTGCAATAGTATGGTTAGTAGAATCTGATAGTAGGTTTTAAGAGCTTTGTTTTGACTACTAGAACTCCAAAATACGATATTAATAACGCCTTCAAATTATAGTTTGATTCTCAAGAACACTATGAATATATTGATTTTCTCTAGAAAATTATATATTTTACTGACTGCAAATGATTTTCTGTACAAAATAAAATACGGTAAAGGCTATTTATATTTACAGAATATTGGTACCTTGTTGGATCTTATCGGATATAAAATATACCATTTATTTGACAAAACAGATCCAAATCGGTACCGGTTTTAGGATAATTATCCAAAACTATACATTTTATAAATACATACTTGGTTTCAGCACTTTGGTTACACGAATTACAAGAAGATAATATAATAGTTTAATCAAAATATCCTGTTTCTTGAAAGTATGGGTTTTACCAATTTACCGAAACGAATATTCTATCGAAAATTTTGCGCCAGGACCCGCACAGGTAAAACCGTACTCCAGATCGAAGAAGTTAAAACAAGGAAAATGCTCAAAATATTGTAATTGGGTTCAGAAGGAGTTTTCCCGAGACTTCCGGTTTATAAAAACGTAAAAATGGTTGAAATCGGTTGGTTCCCGATTATACAAAATAGTTTATAATTACACAGAAAAATAATTTATTAAATCCATAAATTATTTATAAAATCATATAACAACATGAAAATTAATAGAAAAAATCACATTCTAGCTCCCAGGTTGATTTTTTAACCTTTGGGTTTCTCCATAATACTCTTACTAACTTTACAACTTTATTTCTTATTACCTTCTCTCACTTCTCTGGAATCTCTATCGGATTCTCTACATAAGACAAATCTGCCTAAAATTCTATCGGCTCGTACTCAATTACATGCCTGGAATCTGGATTATACTTCTTAAGCATCAATACGTGAAAGACATTATGAATGTGCTCCATATGCGGGGGTAATTCTAGTTCATAGGCTACCTTGCCGACACGCTTCAAAATCTCAAAAGGTTCGATGTATCTAGAACTCAACTTTTCTTTCTTTCCAAATCTAGTCAATCCTTTCCACAGTGAAACTTTTAACAATACTAAATTTTCGTCTTCGAATTCCATATCTTTCCTTAATTGATCTGCATATTTTCTCTTACGGTCTTGGGCTGCAATTAACCTTTTCTGAATAACTTCAACAACTTTTTTTCTCTGTTGCACCAATTCGGGTCCAATATCTTGCGTTCTCCTACTTCATCCCAATATACTGGTGATCTACATTTACTTCCATAAAGAACTTCGTAGGATGGCATCCCAATGCTGGCATGGTAACTATTGTTGTTGTTGTGAATATGTTGTGTACTTGATGATTACCTAAACAAAACATCTAAGTAGATTTTACTTAGTGAAATAATGTAGCACTCGACGGATAAGAATTATAATCCCGGCGGATAACTCATTATAGTCCCGACGGATGATTAACTTATTATCCATCGAGTGAGTAGCTTATGTAATAATAAGTTTGTAGCACAGTGTTGTATGCACCTTTGTATAGAATCTGGAGTAGCATATAAGTCATGTTGAATTTAACTAGATATGCAGAATAGGTTGATTAACTGTACATAAGCAATGTCTTGTAATTCTGTATAAGTGAAATGAAGTCAAGTGCCAAAATAGCTACCAACGGATGATTAACAAAGCTTCGACGGATAACCAAAATAGCTACCAACAGATGCTTAACAAAGCTTCGACGGATGATCAAATGACTATCAACGGATGTTTAACATAGCAGTCGACGGATGATTAATTAAGTCATCGACGGATGATCTGAAAGTCGATAGATGATCATATCAAGATTCAAACATCAGTTGAACAGTGAAATCTGACACACAGCCGTTGAGTTGGATACAAGTACACTGTGGAAGCCCATTAACTGGGTAATAGAGGACGAAAAGCAGCAAGGATCAAGACTGTTAGATTTTATATTTATTCAGTTCTTTTGACTTTGTAATCTTGGTAATATATAAACCAAGAGAGTAGCAAATAGCAAAATAACTGAGATAGCTAAGAAACAACAACAGAGAAATCTTTGTAAGCACTATCTTTAGCATTTCCTGTGTTCTTAGCAGTTCTATTTGTGTAAGCAGCTGTGAGCATTTTTGCACACAGAGTCCTCTCGATATATTAAATATATCTCTGGTGGAATTGTTTAAATCCACCAGAAAGTTTTTAAAGACTCTTGTTTTTAATTACTTATGTTTTGATTCATTCAAGTTTACATTCCGCATTGTGCTAATCAAAATAAATATATCCATAATCGAGTTGAACATTTTTATTTCAAGAAAAAGGTTCAAGAATTCCATTCAACCCCCCTTCTGTAATTCTTGCTATATTGTTAAGGGACTAACAATTGGTATCAGAGCAAGCTCTTAATCTACAAAGAGTTTAAAGATCAAAACAATTCAGTAAGATGAACAAGAAAGATGTTGGAGTCAAGATTCCTTTTCTTGATAAAGATAATTACCATCATTGGAAGGTAAAGATGCATCTTCATATACTTTCTCAAGATGAGGCCTATGTGGACTGCATAGAAAGAGGCCCTCATGTTCCTATGAGAGCTGCAACAGAAAATGAACCATCTCTTCCAAAGCCAAGGCATAAATGGTCTGATCCTGATATTGAACAAGTCAGGAAAGATAAAAAGGCCATGAATATTCTGTTCAATGGTGTTGATGCAGACATGTTTGATAACATCATCAACTGTAAGACTGCCAAGGAAGTTTGGGACACAATACAGATAATCTGTGATGGTACTGAGCAAGTAAGAGAAAATAAAATGCAGCTCCTGATTCAGCAATATGAGCATTTTCACAATGAAGAAAGTGAGTCACTCACTGACATTTTTAGTAGATTCCAAAAGCTACTAAATGCTCTTAAATTGCATGGAAGAGTCTATCAGACTAAAGACTCCAATATGAAATTTCTCAGATCTCTTCCAAAGGAATGGAAACCAATGACAGTCTCATTGAGAAACTCACAAGATTATAAGGAGTTTACTTTGGAGAGACTGTATGGCATTCTGAAGACCTATGAGCTTGAGCTAGAGCAGGATGAAAGAATGGAGAGAGGAAAGAAGAAAGGAGGATCAATTACACTAGTGGCTGAACTGGAAAAGGAGAAGGAAGTGAAGATGGAAGCTGTGGAATCAACTTCAAAGGCCTGTGAAAGCAAGGGTAAAGGGCTAGCTGCAGAAAGTGAAGATTCATTGAGTCAAGATGACATGGAGGACATTGATGAGAACCTAGCATTCCTTTCAAGAATATTTGCCAAGCTCAAGTTCAAGAAGAACTTTGGAGCTGCCAAGCCAAATAGAAACATGGTGGATAAATCAAAATTCAAGTGTTTCAAATGTGGCTTGGCAGGGCATTTTGCAAATGAGTGTAGAAAGTCAGATTCCAGTAAGAAAAGATTTGAGTCTGTGGATTATAAGCAAAAATACTTTGATCTACTCAAACAGAAGGAAAGGGCTTTTATTACACAAGAGAATGACTGGGCAGCTGATGGTTTGGATGAAGATGAGGATGTCAGCTATGTCAATCTAGCTCTTATGGCCAAGTCTGATGAAACAGAGACAAGTTCCTCAAGCAATCAGGTAATCACTACAAACCTTGCACATTTATCTAAAGCTGAGTGTAATGATGCAATTAATGACATGTCTACAGAATTGTATCATTTGCGTGTTACACTTAAGTCCCTCACTAAAGAAAATGCTAAAATCAAAGAAAACAACTTGTTTTTGAGTGAAAGGAATAATGTGCTTGAGTCCCAGTTTGTTGAGTTTGAGAAACTAAAAATTGAGTGTAGAATTGCCAAGGAGGAATTAACTGAGTCCTTGAAAAAGGAAGAAATTTTAAAGAAGCAGCTCGATCTTGAACAGGAGGTGATTAAAGCATGGAAAACATCCAGAGATGTTCATGCTCAAATCACCAAGGTTCAAGGAATTGAGTCTTTTTGTGATGAAGCCTGGAAAAGAATAAGGAGAAACTAGAACCTATTTTGGTAGATGGATTGCTGACAGATGTAGACTCGACCGATGATGAGAACTATCCGTCGGATAACAAAAAGTGTTATCCGTCGAATGATAAAAATCCTCATCCATCGGCTGTGAGCAAACCCATTAGCAAAGCCAAATTAACCAAGCTAAATGAAAAGTATGGGTCTGTTTCCAAGAACTTTGTTTCAGGAGAGTCAAGTCAAGCCAAGAAAGGGAAGAAGGCTAATGTTGGTCACATGACTGTCAAACAGTTAAGTGACAGAGTTGAGAAGATAGAGGTAAAAACAGAGACTAAAAGGAAAAACAATAGGAATGGTAAAGTAGGGATTAACAAACATAATAACTACACACCTGACAAATGTGCTCCTAGAAAAATCCGTGTCAAATGTGGTAGTGTAAATCATTTGTCTGTTAATTGCAAATCTGCCATGCCTACTCCCATGTCTGTTCAGCCTCAATTTTCTAACATGAATGCCATGCCTCCCATGCCTGTTAATGCTATGCCTACACAGAACATGAATGCACAGTTTGCTAATATGCTATTTGCACCTAATCCATATTATGCTTCATACAATATGCCTCAAATGCCATTTAGCATGCCTTACTGGAATAACATGTTTGCACCAAGCATGCCATTTCCTGTTAGCCATAACATGCATGATAATTCTGTTGCATCTAGTGGTTTCAAAGGCCCAACCCAAATGACTAAGGAAGAATCTGAAATTCCTAAGTCAAATGAGTTATGACCTAAGAAACAGAAGAAGAAAGTTAACAAGGCAGGACCCAAGGAAACTTGGGTATCAAAATCAACTTGATTTGATTTTGATGTGTGCAGGGAAACAGAAGGAATCTTTGGTACTTGGATAGTGGTTGTTCAAGACACATGACTGGTGATTCTACCCTGCTCACAGAGTTTGAAGAGAGAGCTGGCCCAAGTATCACTTTTGGAGATGACAGCAAAGGTTATACTGTGGGATATGGCTTGATTTCAAAGGACAATGTCATCATTGAAGAGGTTGCCTTAGTGGATGGTCTCAAACACAATCTGTTGAGTATCAGCCAGCTTTGTGATAAAGGAAACTCAGTAACCTTCAACAAAGAAACCTGTGTTGTGATTAATAATCAAAACAACAAAGTGGTTCTCACTGGTGTGAGAAGAGGAAATGTGTATCTAGCTGACTTTAACTCAACTAAAGAAGAATCTGTAACTTGTCTTCTTAGTAAAGCAAGTCAAGATGAAAGTTGACTATGGCACAAGAAGCTATCCCATTTGAACTTCAAGACCATGAATGAGCTGGTAAAGAAAGAGCTAGTTAGAGGCATTCCTATGGTGGAGTTTACAAAGGATGGACTGTGTGATGCCTGCCAAAAAGGGAAGCAGATTAAAGCATCATTCAGGTCGAAACTTGATTCAGCAATTGAAGAGCCTCTACAACTGCTTCACATGGATTTGTTTGGACCAGTCAATATATTGTCAATCTCAAAGAAAAGATTTTGCCTAGTAATTGTAGATGATTTCTCAAAGTTCTCTTGGACATATTTCCTAAAGTCCAAAGATGAGGCTAGTGAAATCATCATCAATCACATAAAGCAAGTTAACAATCATCCTGATTTCAAAGTTAGAAGAATCAGGAGTGATAATGGAACTGAGTTCAAGAACTATGTCATGAGAACATTTTGTGAGGAAAATGGAATCTTGCATGAGTTTTCAGCAGCAAGGACTCCACAACAGAATGGAGTAGTGGAAAGAAAGAATAGATCTCTTATTGAAGCTGCAAGGACAATGCTTGAAGAATCAAAACTACCAACATACTTCTGGGCTGAAGCTGTAAACACTGCATGCTACACTCAGAACATCTCTCTGATTAATCAAGCAAGATGCATGACACCTTATCAATTGTTCAAGAACAAGAAGCCAACTCTGAACTTTCTTCATATCTTTGGCTGTAAATGTTATATTCTGAGAAATCAAACTGATCAAAATGGGAAGTTTGATGCTAAAGCAGATGAAGGAATTTTTGTTGGATATGCTGTTGGTAAAGTATATAGAGTCTACAATCTAAGAACCAACATTGTTGTTGAATCTATACATGTTGTGTTTGATGATAAAAAGATTGAAGGACTAATAGATGGAGATTACCATGAGAGCCTCAAATTCGACAATGTTGAGATGGTCAGTGATGAAAGTGATGATGAGAGTGATCAAGAAACAGTGTCTAAGGGTAATGCAGACAAATCTACTACAAATGAAGCACAAAACTCAACATCCATCGAGTTACATAACGCTTCATCCGTCGGAAGGCAATCTGTATTATCCATCGGAAGACAACCTGCCTCATCCGTCGGTACTCAAAATTCACCATCCGTTAGGTTATCAAAAGGAGCAGGAAGTCGAGGCAGATCACCCATAGAAAGCACCCCAATCTCAAATCAAAGATCCACAAACTCAGGGGGAGTTTCTAGCAATCAAAACTCAATCACACATCAAGACAACATTGAGGTCTCTTCATCTAGGGCTAATCTACCTCAACCAAGAAAATGGACAAAAGATCACCCCTTTGAACTGATTATTGGTGATGTTTCTTCCAGAGTTCAAACCAGGAGAGCAACTCAAGAAGAATGTCTATACAGTAGCTTCCTGTCTAAGGAAGAACCAAAGAAGGTAGAAGAAGCCTTGTTAGATCCTGATTGGATTTTAGCTATGCAGGAGGAGCTAAACCAATTTGAAAGGAATAAAGTATGGAAGCTGGTACCCAAGCCTACAGGAAAGAATCCAATAGACACCAAATGGGTATTCAGAAACAAGATGGATGAAAATGGCATAGTAGTAAGGAACAAAGCAAGATTGGTTGCTAAAGGCTATTGTCAGCAAGAAGGAATAGATTTTGATGAAACATTTGCTCCTGTTGCAAGACTTGAAGCCATCAGAATCTTCTTAGCCTATGCAGCCCATGCCAATTTCAAGGTCTATCAAATGGATGTCAAAAGTGCCTTTCTGAATGGAGATTTGGAGGAAGAAGTGTATGTAAGTCAACCTCCTGGCTTTGAAGATCCAAATTTCCCAGAGTATGTATAACGACTCGTGTACTTTTGAATTATTTAAATATATAATTGTGAAAGTGTTAAATAAATAAAGTATGTGAATAGTTTTTTTTGTCAGCTCGATGTTGTTTTATTATTATTTATGTGTGTGTGATTTATGATGCATAGGGTCGTTCGTGTAATTGTTGGTTGAGTAGTATTGAATTGTTTTCACTTTTAAAAAGTGGATTTATCGCAAATTTATTTGCATAAATACTGGAACTATCTTTAAAATTGTTTTTATGCTTTTATAATGACAATATTTATTTTTGGGATTTTATAAAATTGAAAAAAATCAATATTTCATCAATTATTTAACCCTGTATGATTTTCTGATTGTATTTATTTGTAAAATCTATATTTAATTCAGGAAATCTTTAAAAATTATGAAACTTATATTTATTAAAGTTTAGAATATTCCGAGAATTTTAAAATTATTTTGGAAATTTTTGGGATTAATTTTACCCGCGCGTTGTTTCGTTTATTTGTTAAAAACGGGTATAAAGTGCATTTTAAAAATTATTTTAAAATTACGAAATTTATGTTTTTATTTACTTCGGGATATTTGTAACATTTTAAGACTACCTTCGTAATTTTCTGAATTTGTTTTGAGTGCAGCTCGGTTCGTTAATTGTGAAACGCGGGTATGAATTACGTTTCAAAAATGGTTTAAAAATTTTAAAAATTTTATTTTATTAGTTTTTATTTATTCCGGAAATTTTAAAATTAGTTTGGTAATTTTTCGGGTTATTTTTAGTTGCAAATATATCCATTAGAATTCAATTACGGGATAAAAACCGGGTCACAGAAAGCTTAGACCGATTTATTTTGATACGTGTCAATTTCCCAGTACTTCAGTGGATACGTGCTAAGCTTCTATTGCCTAATTTATTAAATATATATACATATACAAAACAGGTACCCCTCCCCCGTTGATTTCTTGACACTTTATTAAAATCTCTCTCTCATATCTCTGTGATTCCCCACTCGTTTCTACCTTTCGTTGATTCTGGTGGTTTCTGCCGCTGTGGCTTGGTAGTTTCCACCGCCGGTATTGTTTCTCTCCGATCTGCTGCTCGGTAACGGCCTAGAATTGGTCCCTGTTTGTTTATGTATGTATACATACATAGATACATGCCCCTGTGTTTGTGCAATTTAGTATCTTCCTGTATGCCGCCTGGGTTCTTCGATTTCATTCTGTTTCCGGCCCAGTGTTCAGTATGATTGTTGGCGCGTGTGCAGACGCGTGTATTGTGATAGAAATTCTTTTAATTATTTTAATTTGGTTGCATGGAATTACTTGACTGATTTTTATGAAATAAAACAATTTTGTGTGGGAAATTATAAAAGCTAATCGGTGGAATTTGTGTTGGAAACCCGAATTTAATCGGGTACCCGCGAGTTTTACCGCCGTCAGCAATGAATTTCGATGAGCTGACGGTGGACTGTGATAACACGATTCTGAGTCCTAATATTTTTAATAAATAAAAGTCGTGTTGTGTTTTATTCTGTATCGAAATAGTTAATTAGTAAATATTGAATCATGATGATTGAGTTAGTTGTGATTACTAAATTGTATCGGTGATTGGAAATTTGCGAGTTATAATTGGTTGTCGTGGTTTAAATTGGATTGTTGTTGTTGAATTGACGTCGATTGATATTTCGACGGGTAGTCCGATAAACAAAGGAGACGCTGCCCGATTTCCGGGAAACTGAATTACATAAATATGGGAATGTATCTGATGAATATCAGGACGTCGAGAGACTATATATACATATATATGTTTGTGTTTTATATAAACTTGGTTGTACGATGTGATGAAATATTTTTCCAAATCGGTAACCCTATTTTCAGAAAAGGAACACCAAACCGATTTCTCGAGAATGTGAACCCTGACTGTGGGGTGTGTTGTTATATTATAATAATCCATATAATTACGAGTCGGGTTTGAATATCGTTGGGTAAAAATTAGTATCGAGAATATGTCAAGCATACCTAGACGTCTAACATAGGGTATTTCAACCCTGTAGATTATAATCGGGAACCTGAAAGTGGACGATGGACTAGAGATGACTTAGTAGTCAGTCGACGAGCTCAATAGAGTTTCAACAGAAAACCTGAGCGTCGGAGTCGAATCTAATGTGGTCTAGTGGTTGGACGTTAAAGCCTGAGCGGCAGAGTCGGCTCAGAGTTGATCAGTAACAGTTGTAAAGCCCTGGGAGGTAAGTACTTCTAAACCTTTTTCAAGATATAATGCAAATGTTTCTAAATTCTCTCGTGAAATATTGTTAAGTATTCAAAATAGCTCTGTTTTATACTGTAAGTACTTTGAATCATACAACCTTGAACCCGAATCACCTCATTTGATTCTTGAGCCATAAGCCTTAAATTTTTTGTAAACCATCGTTTGTTGATTTTTAGATACCAAATCACACAAGTATGACACTACTCCCTAAATGTATAACTATCAAACACCAAACACTGGAACCAAATTGTTTGAAAATGCAGAAACTTTTATACTCCAACCATTCTTTATAACATCAAAGAACTATACCTTGAAAAAATCAGTATTCGCCTAATACCTGATCATTTTACAAACTGAAAACCGTTTCCTATACATACCCTAATATACCTTTGAGATATCCATAAGTTTCCTTACGTTTTTATGCAAATGTTTAACCATCATTGATTATGATCTTGTTTTATTGAATCATATTGTTATCATATTAAACTGATTTAGGATTGGATAGTTTTTATATATGTGGACCAGATTCGTGGTCAGACCATACCAATGGTCAAGTTAGGCCAATGTGTGCCTTGGATCCAGTAATTAGAGCAGTGATGTGTGCTTGCTCGGGGTTAGTGCGTGACTGATCAGCAGCCTAACCTTGGTTTTTAAAACTTAAAATGAATATCCAATTCTAATGATTAGTTAAAGAGAAACTTGATTCCTTTGAATCATCTCATTTGATCATTGTTTAACCTCAGTTATCACTATTATGACTTGCTGAGCTAGTTAGCTCACCCTTGCGATTCTTTTACATATTTTACAGTTGAAAAGAATATGGATGATAGTGAAGTTCCTCAGTCCAAAGTGCGGGCTAAGGTTCCAGTCAAATTGAATCGAGCTAGCAGAAGCTTCATGCGGTATAAAGATAGTCAGATTGTAAGAATGATTTTATTATCAATTGTAAGTTAAATTAGTTGGGATTTGGTACGTTGTAATAAAGATTAAGATTGTGGCTTATTTTCATACTTTAACCTGTTGTGATCCGTGGTTATGTAAAGCGGGGTCATTGCAAATAATATTTCTTATTCAGGTTTATATATTGTATATGTGTTTTGGACCCAAAACTTCTGACCCGGGTTTGGAGGGCGCCACAGGTTGGTATCAGAGCTACAGGTTATAAGTCACTGAAACAAGCCTAGATTGTCGGGATTGGGTAGAGGGTTAGGAATAGGAATAAGAAATAGAAAGATAAGACGTTGTGAGGTTGAGTGCGATGGTATAGTAGGTCTCCGGCACGGTTCATATTGCCATTCGGGATTCTCAGCCTGCGACGTGATTTCCAGACAACGGCAATGGCAGATCTTGATTTCCCGGTGTCATTTGATCATTTGGAGCTTTCCGTTCGAGGATCGTCATCTTCTCTCAGATTGGATTTGCACCTTGTTCCTCCACCAGCATTAATGGTATTACCTTCTGTTATAACGGTTGCACTTCTTCAAGCTATTCTACGCTACTTTTCTACCTCTTGATATGAGACTACCTATTCAAGAACCTCCATCTGTTTATTCTTGTTTCATTGGACATTCGGCTGTGAGTGTATCTCTTTAGTTTACCCTACATCCTGTTCTATACCCCCAGTTTAGAACTTGTCCTATGAAGCAATTGGACCTACGAGGGCGGATTCGGGTGTTATAGTAAATGGTGAGTATTTGAGATATACAGAAAAGTGAGAAGAAGTTTAAAAGAAGATTTAAGTGTTCCGGAGGATAACTGTTACCAGATTAAACGAGGCCACTAGTGAATAGACCACCCGTGATCAGTTTGTGGGTTGGACTAGAGGAGTTTTGAAAGAGTTAGAGAGAAAAGTATAGATCTGGAATTTTCGTAGAATTAAATGATGTGATGTGATAAGAGCAAATTTTAGTTCTATAAAATAGACTTGTTGACTATTGGATAGTCTGTTCCCCTTAACGATTACAAAGTTGATGATGGAAGTATTACCAGTATGGGAGCTTTGATGTGAAGCTACGAATAAGGTAACATGCTACGACAACTGAAGTTTTCGTTGATTAAGGAAGGCAAATGGACTCGATAAAGGAGAAAAAGTAGATCAAAGTGAACGGACCTTTATGTGATCATTTCTTTAATTTGGTACCTTGTTATAGGTCGGAAGAACAACAACCAACTCATATAGCAAGGACAACCAAGGTTGTGATTTTCTAAACTTTTTAAAACAAGTTTTTGAAAAAGATTTTCCTTTACAAATTCCTAAAAGCCTTTTCGAATAAAATGATTTTTAAACATTGGTTGTCAAGTTACTATTTGAGTTTCTTGTTTGTTAGAAAGCCCGGATTACCTGGAAGGATGCTGTGTCAGACTTAGTATTGCTAATTTCGAGAACAAAGTAACCTATGATTATGAAGGAGTTGATTATTCTTAACAGTAAAGTGCAAGTATTGTTTGAGAAAATTTACATCAGAATCAGCGTACGGAGTAACTATACATTCAATTACTAGGACTATCAGAGTTCGAAGAATTCATCGATTTAACAGAAGCCGGAGCATGATCGAAGAAGATTGGGAAGATTTCTAGACCTCTCTAAAAGTAGAATATTATTAACAAAAGAATCGTTATGTCGAATGGTACGTGGTTATTTTAAATTAAAAAAAAAGAATCTCGAAGTTACCTGGTAGGAACGCCATTATGATCGAATTGTTAAAATATTATACGTGTAAGTGCGACGTTAAAGATGCAAAACTTATCAAGTAAAAATTCATTATAATGCTTGGTTTGCCAAGACATTTCAGCAGACTTTCTAAAGTTGTTATATGACGCAATTGGGATATGATCGAACGAGCTCGAAAGATGAATACAAATGAAATATGGATGGTGACCAATGGTATCGTTCTTGCCTTCAATATTACAGCATATATTCCTATTCAATTCCTAAAAATGTATGAACTTCTTTTCTTAAATAAACTCTTTGCTATGATATCGAAAAAGGAAGATATTGCATTCCTTCCAAATTTAATTGTTTCCTCAAGTTTTGCTTTCTGATTGGGACAAACAGTGTTATGGTGAGACACTTTGTCAGAATGACGAAGAGTCGGGTGGGACGCCACCTAATCATGTGCTGTATGTCATATGGTATGAAAGACTGGCCATCTTAAGTACCAATGTGGTTGTCTCATTCATATTCAAATCCTTGATTCTTCTTTCTTTTCAACTCTAAATTTTGTTGAATGGTGAATCCTTCTAGTTGCTTCATTGTACTGTCGTTCTTTGCAAGAGTTTTTCAAACAGAAATCAATGTATTATGGACCAAGCGGGCAAAGTTCCATCTACCTCTCACGCATGGAAAGCAAACAAGGGCATATGGCAAGGATTGCAATCACTAGCCCCGATAAAGGATCCACTAAGAGCCAAGGGAATCTACTTCAATAAGGAATACGTTTCCGAGAACGAGAGTTTGCGACTTTTCCTATGAGTTATATCATTTAGAATACGGATGTGATGACATGAATGATTATTGTGGATACTTTATGCGTTAAAGTATTAAATAATATGGGAGCAACTTAATTGTTTATCCCTCAAGGTTTGTTGATAAGACGAATTACCCTGTTAAATTGATTATTACTAAAAGATTAGCAAATCAAGGCCATGTAAGTGTTAAATAAGTGAGTACCAATGGTGGGATTAAGATTTCTGGCAGTAAGTTTTGAAGAATTGATATCATTTGAGATAAGAGGATTTGACATTATTCTAAGGAATGGATTAACTATTTAAGCGTGATGCCCAGATAAACCGTCGCGATGAAAAGATAGTCCTGAAGATGTCAAATGAGAATATGATAAGGTATAAAGGAAAAAGGAAGGTAAAGAATTGGTTAATGATGATTACGATGATCAAGATGTGAGTATTACGGTAATTATGAGATAAATAAAAGTTAGAGGCAAACAAAATTGAAAATTTTATAGCAATTAAAGAGTTTAAAGATATGTTTCCAGATAAGTTATCAACATTTCCTCCGGATAGAAAAATGAAGCTCGCGATTGACGTAGCACCTGAGACGAAGCCAGTGACCAAGGCCTTACATAAAATGGCACAAGATACAAGGAGGAAATTAGCAAAGCAGATGTAAGAGACGTTAGAAGAAGGAGCGATTAGACCTAGTGTACCCCATAAGGTGCACCGGTATTCATTACTAATAAGAAAGATGGAAGTATGAGGTTATGCGTCGACTAGCAA
Source organism: Apium graveolens (assembly GCF_009905375.1). Lineage (NCBI taxonomy): Eukaryota > Viridiplantae > Streptophyta > Magnoliopsida > Apiales > Apiaceae > Apium > Apium graveolens. The sequence goes on from NC_133654.1 coordinate 92,897,001, forward strand.
AAGCTTAACAAGTTTACTATCAAGAGCAAGTATTTGTTACCTTGACCCAATGATTTGTTTGATCAGACAAAGGAAGTAAAGTACTTTTGTAAGATCGATTTAAGATTTGGTATTTCACCAATTGAAGATTAAACCTATGGATATATCAAAGATAATTTTCAGAACTAAGTACTATTCCCATATTGTCATTTGGATTAACCAATATACCCGTAATATTTGAACTCGATGGACAAAAATCTTTAAGGAATATCTCGATAAGCTGTAGCGTAAAAACTTAAAGTCAACGGGGGACCATGCATTTAATGATAAATGAAAAGTTGGAGAAGAAAGAAGTTGTATGAAGTATAGTTCTTAGCATAAATAGTCAATGTGGAGAAGATCAAGAGAGATTCAGTAGAAATTAAAGTTACTATGAATGAAAAGAGACCAGAAACACCAACAAAAGCAAGAAGTTTATATGAAGTAGAAAAGGGTAAAGAAAGTTTTACAGAGTTAAGTGAAAGAATGGTTATAGCACCTGCTTTACTATTTTGGAAGTATCAAGGAGATTTGGTAGTTATAGTGATGCTTCTCATAAGGGAGTAGGATGTGTGATGATGCAGCACAATGAAGTTATTGTATATGCACCCAGACAACCGAAATCTTATAAGCAGAAGTATCCTACTCATCATTGGGGCTAACAGTAATAATATTTATTTTGAAAAATGGGGAGACATGATATGTATGGAGAAGGGTGTAAGATCTATACAGACCATAAGAGTTTGAAGTAAGTATTCACGAGGAAAAACAAATGTAGTGGCAAGCGATAAACAAAAAGGAGAGAATGAACATAGAGACTATACCAGAAGAATTAACTATAGGATTCTGAAGGTTGGAATTGGAAGCTAAAGTTCATAATCCAAAAGGAAGAAAGATGGATAGTGTGACCTTTCAGTTAAAGTTGTGAAGGGAAAGATATGATGTCAACAGAAGATAATGGATCATGATGTTAGTAGTTAGAAAAAGGAAATTTATGTGCCCAGGAGAACGATCACGATATCTCCAAATTTTCTTCCAGCACTTGGATGCTACAAGTAGAAGAATTAAGAAATGAGATCCCATAGGGAATTCACAATATTAAGTATTTAAGTTATTGAAGAGACGCCAAGATATATGGAAATTTAAAGAAAAATAGTGATAACTCGGTATAAGAAGCGGATTTTAAAATAGATTGGGAAGTGTTAGACATGCCAAAGAATTAAGGCGAAGTATCGTAAGCCTAATGAACAAGGCAGACCAAAGAGTGGTTTTATAAGAAGTAAATCGTAAAATGTATCAGTGATGTTGTTAGAGAAAAGGAATAAAGTTATGAGATTATGTACTGATTAGCGGGAGTGCAATAAAACAACGAATAAGAAGAAGTGAGACCCTATAAAGAATTGACTACTTACGAGACCTAATTCAAGCAATACATTATACCTCAGGGATTAACTTAAGATCCGACCTGAGAACGTATCAACGATTATAATTAAAGTGAGTTAAGGGCATTGCAAGCTCGGATGATATTATGTGAAATAACAAGTGTATCATATGATTATAAGGAATTAAGGATCATGGTGTATAAGGAATACTTAGATAAGAAAACTGTATTTATTGATAACATCCTCAGCTACTCAAGAAATAAGAAAGTCTGCGTGGAATGCCCAAGGATTTTTCTCCAAAGATCAAAAGGAAAGCAACTATACGTTGAGCTTCAAGAATGAAATTTTGAATAAGGTTAACGAAGGATTCTGAATTAATCCATTAACAACTACTTAAGCAAAGCCGTATGATAACAAATACCTCACGCCGACAGAAAGGATTGGATGTAACTAAGACCACCGAGGAGTTAATAAACGAATTAGAAAGTGTGGAATCTGAAGTTTAAATACTTAAAGGAGATAATACGTAAATCTATGAGATTACTTTTCAGCCTTAACTGATGGAAAAGAGTAAGAGATGTTTAAATGTTTGGAAACCAAGTTAAAAATGAGCACTGCTTATCATCCTTAAACGGAGAGTCAAAGTACGGAAGTGATTCAGGAAATGTAAGCTATGTGGAGAGATTGAGTTTTAAGGAAACACGGGAATGATCATTTATCATCAATGTCAGTTTTGGAATGCCACTTTACCATGCTTCATGTGAATGCAGGTGTAGGTCCCCATTTTTATTGAGATAAAGTGGGAGAAAGAAGGTTGTCAAATTCCAAGTCAATTCAGCCCACCAAAAACGTAGTGATATTGATTAAAGTGGCTAGGAGTAGACAAAGAAAGAAGACGAAATTGTATCGAGAGAGAATATGAGTATAGAAATAGGACCAGTAGTGTTAGTACAAGTTTCATCTTGAAAGAGACTGGATAAGTCTAAATAGAAGGGACAGGTTAAGTTCTAACCTTAGTAAACCATTCTCGAAGTGTTGATAAATATAGATAAAGTTGTTCATAAGTTGATGTTACAGTCGCATCAGTGTGCAAATATAATGTGTTTTGCCTGTCAAGGTTAGGACGATGAGTATCTGATTTGAATCAAGTGATTGATCAGGAGCCAATGGACTCTCGTCCAAGTTATTTTGCACTTAGTGATCGATCTAATTTCTTAATCGTTAAAGGCAAGTCATTGGAAATGAGTGTATATCTATAATAAGTACGTTTGAAATCCTCGAGTAGAAGAGTCTACTTGGAAACTAGAGTCAGATATGCTTGAAAAATATCCTCACTTATGTAATTAGGTTAGATTCTGAGGACAGAATCTTTTTAAGGGGGGAAGGATATAACGACTCGTGTACTTTTGAATTATTTAAATATATAATTGTGAAAGTGTTAAATAAATAAAGTATGTGAATAGTTTTTTTGTCAGCTCGATGTTGTTTTATTATTATTTATGTGTGTGTGATTTATGATGCATAGGGTCGTTCGTGTAATTGTTGGTTGAGTAGTATTGAATTGTTTTCACTTTTAAAAAGTGGATTTATCGCAAATTTATTTGCATAAATACTGGAACTATCTTTAAAATTGTTTTTATGCTTTTGTAATGACAATATTTATTTTTGGGATTTTATAAAATTGAAAAAAATCAATATTTCATCAATTATTTAACCCTGTATGATTTTCTGATTGTATTTATTTGTAAAATCTATATTTAATTCAGGAAATCTTTAAAAATTATGAAACTTATATTTATTTAAGTTTAGAATATTCCGAGAATTTTAAAATTATTTTGGAAATTTTTGGGATTAATTTTACCCGCGCGTTGTTTCGTTTATTTGTTAAAAATGGGTATAAAGTGCATTTTAAAAATTATTTTAAAATTACGAAATTTACGTTTTTATTTACTTCGGGATATTTGTAACATTTTAAGACTACCTTCGTAATTTTCTGAATTTATTTTGAGTGCAGCTCGGTTCGTTAATTGTGAAACGCGGGTATGAATTACGTTCCAAAAATGGTTTAAAAATTTTAAAAATTTTATTTTATTAGTTTTTATATATTCCGGAAATTTTAAAATTAGTTTGGTAATTTTCCGGGTTATTTTTAGTTGCAAATACATCCATTAGAATTCAATTACGGGATAAAAACCGGGTCACAGAAAGCTTAGACCGGTTTATTTTGATACGTGTCAATTTCCCAGTACTTCAGTGGATACGTGCTAAGCTTCTATTGCCTAATTTATTAAATATATATACATATACAAAATAGGTACCCCTCCCCTGTTGATTTCTTGACACTTTATTAAAATCTCTCTCTCATATCTCTGTGATTCCCTACTCGTTTCTACCATTCGTTGATTCTGGTGGTCTCTGCCGCCGTGGCTTGGTAGTTTCCACCGCCGGTATTGTTTCTCTCCGATCTGCTGCTCGTAACGGCCTAGAATTGGTCCCTGTTTGTTTATGTATGTATACATACATAGATACATGCCCCTGTGTTTGTGCGATTTAGTATCTTCCTGTATGCCGCCTGGGTTCTTCGATTTCATTCTGTTTCCGGCCCAGTGTTCAGTGTGATTGTTGGCGCGTGTGCAGACGCGTGTATTGTGATAGAAATTCTTTTAATTATTTTAATTTGGTTGCATGGAATTACTTGACTGATTTTTATGAAATAAAAGAATTTTGTGCGGGAAATTATAAAAGCTAATCGGTGGAATTCGTGTTGGAAACCCGAATTTAATCGGGTACCCGCGAGTTTTACCGCCGTCAGCAATGAATTTCGATGAGCTGACGGTGGACTGTGATAACATGATTCTGAGTCCTAATATTTTTAATAAATAAAAGTCGTGTTGTGTTTTATTCTGTATCGAAATAGTTAATTAGTAAATATTGAATCGTGATGATTGAGTTAGTTGTGATTACTAAATTGTATCGGTGATTGGAAATTTGCGAGTTGTAATTGGTTGTCGTGGTTTAAATTGGATTGTTGTTGTTGAATTGACGTCGATTGATATTTCGACGGGTAGTCCGATAAACAAAGGAGACGCTGCCCGATTTCCGGGAAACTGAATTACGTAAATATGGGAACGTATCTGATGAATATCGGGACGTCGAGAGACTATATATACATATATATGTTTGTGTTTTATACGAACTTGGTTGTACGATGTGATGAAATATTTTTCCAAATCGGTAACCCTATTTTCAGAAAATGAACACCAAACCGATTTCTCGAGAATGTGAACCCTGACTGTGGGGTGTGTTGTTATATTATAATAATCCATATAATTACGAGTCGGGTTTGAATATCGTTGGGTAAGAATTAGTATCGAGAATATGTCAAGCATACCTAGACGTCTAACATAGGGTATTTCGACCCTGTAGATTATAATCGGGAACCTGAAAGTGGACGATGGACTAGAAATGACTTAGTAGTCAGTCGACGAGCTCAATAGAGTTTCAACAGAAAACCTGAGCGTCGGAGTCGAATCTAATATGGTTTAGTGGTTGGACGTTAAAGCCTGAGCGGCAGAGTCGGCTCAGAGTTGATCAGTAACAGTTGTAAAGCCCTGGGAGGCAAGTACTTCTAAACCTTTTTCAAGATATAATGCAAATGTTTCTAAATTCTCTCGTGAAATATTGTTAAGTATTCAAAATAGCTCTGTTTTATACTGTAAGTACTTTGAATCATACAACCTTGAACCCGAATCACCTCATTTGATTCTTGTGCCATAAGCCTTAAATTTTTTGTAAACCATCATTTGTTGATTTTCAGATACCAAATCACACAAGTATGACACTACTCCCTAAATGTATAACTATCAAACACCAAACACTGGAACCAAATTGTTTGAAAACGCAGAAACTTTTATACTCCAACCATTCTTTATAACATCAAAGAACTATACCTTGAAAAAATCAGTATTCGCCTAATACCTGATCATTTTACAAACTGAAAACCGTTTCCTATACATACCCTAATATACCTTTGAGATATCCATAAGTTTCCTTACGTTTTTATGCAAATGTTTAACCATCATTGAATATGATCTTGTTTTATTGAATCATATTGTTATCATATTAAACTGATTTAGGATTGGATAGTTTTTATATATGTGGACCAGATTCGTGGTCAGACCATACCAATGGTCAAGTTAGGCCAATGTGTGCCTTGGATCCAGTAATTAGAGCAGTGATGTGTGCTTGCTCGGGGTTAGTGCGTGACTGATCAGCAGCCTAACCTTGGTTTTTAAAACTTAAAATGAATATCCAATTATAATGATTAGTTAAAGAGAAACTTGATTCCTTTGAATCATCTCATTTGATCATTGTTTAACCTCAGTTATCACTATTATGACTTGCTGAGCTAGTTAGCTCACCCTTGCGATTCTTTTATATATTTTACAGTTGAAAAGAATATGGATGATAGTGAAGTTCCTCAGTCCAAAGTGCGGGCTAAGGTTCCAGTCAAATTGAATCGAGCTAGCAGAAGCTTCATACGGTATAAAGATAGTGAGATTGTAAGAATGATTTTATTATCAATTGTAAGTTAAATTAGTTGGGATTTGGTACGTTGTAATAAAGATTAAGATTGTGGCTTATTTTCATACTTTAACCTGTTGTGATCCGTGGTTATGTAAAGCGGGGTCATTGCAAATAATATTTCTTATTCAGGTTTATATATTGTATATGTGTTGTGGACCCCAAACTTCTGACCCGGGTTTGGAGGGCGCCACAGTATGTCTATTATCTACTGAAAGCACTTTATGGACTAAAGCAAGCACCTAGAGCCTGGTATGACACTTTATCAAAGTTCCTTTTGGAAAATCACTTCACAAGAGGTACTGTAGATAAAACTTTATTTTTCAGAAATGTGAATGGCTCTAGCATACTTGTTCAAAGTTATGTAGATGATATTATTTTTGGCTCTACAGATGAGAAACTTTGTAAAAAGTTTGCCAAACTGATGCAAAGCAAGTATGAAATGAGTATGATGGGAGAACTAACTTACTTTCTTGGTTTACAAGTTAAGCAAGTTAGTGATGGAATATTCATTAGTCAAACTAAATATATTTTTGATCCTTTAAAGAAGTTTGATCTAATGGATTGCACATCTGCCAAAACTCCCATGGCCACTGCAACTAAGCTTGAACTAAACACTACTGAAAAGTCTATGGATATTTCAAGTTATAGAGGCATGGTTGGCTCACTTCTGTACTTAACAGCTAGTAGGCCAGATATAATGTTTGCTACATGTTTGTGTGCTAGATTTCAGGCTGATCCTAGAGAGTCTCATTTGATAGCTATTAAGAGAATCTTCAGATATCTCAAAGGAACACCAAACCTTGGCATTTGGTATCCTAGAGATTCTGGCTTTGATCTAACTAGTTATTCAGATTCAGATTATGCAGGTTGCAGAATTGATAGAAAAAGCACAACAGGAACCTGTCAATTTTTAGGAGACAAGCTTGTGTCCTAGTTCAGTAAAAAGCAAAATTTAGTTTCTACTTCTACAGCTGAAGCTGAATATATTGCTGCTGAAAGTTGCTGTGCACAGATTTTATGGATGAAAAATCAATTGCTAGACTATGGTTTGCAAGTTGAAAGGATTCCTATTTTCTGTGACAACACAAGTGCAATTGCCATCACTGAAAATCCAGTGCAACATTCAAGGACAAAGCATATAGACATCAAGTACCATTTCATAAGGGAACATGTAATGAATAGTACTGTAGAGTTACATTTTGTTCCAAGTGAGAAGCAACTTGCAGATATTTTTACCAAGCCACTGGATGAATCCATCTTTTCTAGGTTGGTAAGTGAGTTAGGTATGCTTAATTACTCTTGAATTTATCTGAATTATTTTGCAAGTTGAAAAGTAGCCAGAAATTTAACTGTTTTTTTTGTCTTGGATGAAAATTTTGGCTAAGTCAAAATTTGCATCTCGACGGATGACCATTATCCATCAAGTTGAGTCATCCGTCGATATACAAATTGTAAATAAAAATCAATTACTTTTCTGGAGTATTTTAAAGCTCGACGGATATCAACTTATCCTCATCCGTCGAAGTGTCTAAATCTTAACCGTTAATTCCCTGAACATTATCCATCGAGTATACTTACAGTTTGTAAGCATTACACGACGGATAATGGGTGGAATTTTTACAGTTTATTTTAAAACGGCTATTTTAGACCATTTCTATTGGGTAATTTACTTCTCTTTATTATTTTTATCAGTTGATTTTGAGTAAAGTATAAAAGCTTATTTCATTCTAATCATTTTCTTTTATCATTCTCAAATTCAACTGTGTTACTTCATTCTCTCTCAAGCAAAAATCCTTTTTCTCTTCAAGCTTTTCCTCTCTAACAATGGCACCCGTAGTTAAGATCATGTCATAGACTGGGTTCATCTATGAGAAGAACAACTTCACTGCCTTGGTCAATAAGGGGATTCAGCAATCTGAAGACTATCATAAGATGATGGACTTCGTGAACAACTGCAAGTGAAGTTTTGCCATGCTGGAATCACCCACAATTTATTGTGAAGTTGTTGAGGAGATGTGGACAACAGCAATCTATAACTCTACTGACAAAACCATCACTCTAACCATCAAAGGTAATGATTTCTGTATCAATAGTGATGTCATAAAAGCATGTTTCAAGATTCCTGATGATAATGTAACTGCACCACACACTGACACTGATATTGTCAATATGCTCAATTCCATTCATTATGCACTTCCTACTACAAAACTAAGTGAAATTAGAAGACTAGGTCTTAGGAAGGAATGGAGTTACTTGTGTGATGTAGTAACTAAAGTCTTTTCTGGAAAAATCAGTAATTTTGATTCTGTGAACATTTCCATGCTTAACATGCTATACATGCTAGTTACAGACAAATATTACAATTTCAGTGACCTTGTTGTGTATGAGTTAGGTTTTAAACTAGGTGACTTAGCCAAAAGAGGAAAGAATATTTACTATGCTAGATTTTTTAAGCTTTTGGCTAACCATCTTTGTCAAGAGATTGAACTTGAGAACCCAAACAACAAATTAGCTCGTTGGGTTCAAGAGAGAAGAATCATTGCAGACTTGAACAGAGCCAACCATCACAAGGATGTGCCAATGTTCTATTTTCCTGTAATGCTGACACCTCAGGTAAGTGAGGTAAGTTCATCCAGACCCTCAACTATTCCAATCTCTTCTATTTCTTTGACTTCAGGCATAGCTATGGCAACTGTGACAATGACCAAACAGTTGCCTACCAAAGCTGCCAAAACAACTGCAATTTCTAAATCCAAATCAAAGAAAACCCCCTCTGGTATCTCTCAAAACGTACCAGTTCAAAAATCTACCAAAACCAAAGAGGGGAGTGTGAAGGAGGGTAAGATAGGTGAGGGAAGGGGTGAACATCAAAGAAACCCTAAGGATAAGGTTGGAGAGTTGAGTGAATCCCAACCTAGCCACACTGCAGTTTCCCAACAAACTGTAGTGCTTAAAAAGGACAAAAGCTCACTTCTAGCTGCATCCTCCAAAAAGGATGTGGCTATTGAACAAAGCTCTCATCCAAGAGCACAGACCAAGAGGGTTAGGGACACAAGCTCACACCAAACCTACACTAGAAAAAAGAAATCCAAAACAACTGGGGATGCACAGGGCATACACTTAGTGCAAACTGGTGCTAAAGACACAGTCCCTGCACCTTCTCAAATTCAGATTGATGTGGCTCCAATAAATGTGGAGTCACAGCCAAAATCTCTCATAATAGAAGCCACAGAAACACAATACTCACCAACTAACTCACTGGAAGTGGACATGATAAACACTTCAATTCCTGATTCCCCTTCTTTAACTCTGTTGGGGAAGCCAAAATCTAGTGCAAGTGAGCATCATCTTTTAGATGATCTGTTGGCTCACTTGCCAATTCTTTCTGATTCTATTGTGACATATGTGCCTCAAATAACTTCAATCAACACAGAGTCAACAATAGTTTCTCTTCCCACCTCATTCATTTCTACCCTCTCGATGGATATTGCTCATCCGTCGAGTAGTGATTGTATCCCGACGGATAAGCTTAACAGTAGTTATCCGTCGAATAGCTTTACCACTCACCCGACGGATATCACTTATCCGTCGAGTGTCTCTGCACAACTTCAAACTTCAATAATTTCAAGTGCAGAAGATTTGGTGGTAATACAATCACTCTTAGGACTGAGAGAGGAGAGTGCATTGAGTGAGAGGCTGGGTTGCTCCCAGGCAAAAGGAGAGGAAAAGAGTGAATCTCAGCAATCCATTCATTCAGGATTGGCAAAAGTGAGTGAGAGGAGTCCCAACTTAGTAGGTGAAGGTGAAGGTGTGAGGGTGGGGAGCCAGGGTGAGACCCTGATGCAACAAAAGAGAGAATATGAGAGAAAGGCAGGTACTGGAGATGTAATAACCCCAATTTTTGGAATTTTTGAAGCCCTTATGAATAGTGATTTTGCTGATTATGTTGAATAAGAAAACTTTTCATACCACACTATGTAGGGGCTCTTTTATTGATCTTCTGGGATATTATTAGTACTCTATATGATAAATAAGTGTATGTAAAGATCATCAGAATCCAAATTCGAACACTTTGATTTTTCCCGAAAATCTACCAGATACAGAAAGAATTAAGTATAAGGTAACAGAATAAAAAGGATTTAAATTCAAGGATTATAAGAGAGGATCATGAAAGGAATATGATGTATTGAGAAAGGTTAAAGAAACCTAAGTAATAAGATCCCGGGTATGATCCCTCAAACGATAAACAAAAATGAAAGTTAAGCGAACCGTATAACAGATCAACGGTCATTAGGCAAGCAATTAGGAGTTAATCAAGGAGGTTGGGGATGATGATGTCATCAAACCAACAAGGTGTGGACAAGTGGAAGCATTATGACATGTGCAAGATGACATAAGCATGACAAGGGGTTTTGTTTTGTTGGTTGATTTTGGGCCATGTAAAATTTACCATGGTAAAAAGCTAAAACATTTTCCAAGGCAAAAAGGAGAAGCAACCAAGCAAATATCATAAAACACAAAATTTAGAAGTTGACTTTTGCTTCCTAGAGAAAAAGCTCTCGGCCAAAACAAACCCAGCAACTTTAAACTGCCATATCTCCTTCAATACTCACTCAAATGTTGTGTTCTATAGCTCGTTGGAAAGGTATTGAGATGGCCTACAACTATTGTTCACAATTCTCGTCCAAATAAGCAAGGTAAGACCCTCATTTTTACAGTTCTGTCAATCGGACTTTTAGAAACTTTAAAGCCTAACTTTGTGTTCTTGATTTCTTTGGAAAGATCAAGCTTGTAGGAGGCTCCATAAGTCTTCCTAATAAATTTCCACCCTCCAAGAAAGGTATAAATCTTTACACCCTTTAGTAATAAGTTTGAATGTTGAAGTTTGGAGATGGTTTGGATGGATGAGTAGTAATTTGAATGATAAGCATGATTCGAACTTAATTGTTAAGTAGTTTAGTTGAATTTGGAGATGTTATAATATATGATTGGATTGAGATCCTTGAGCTTATTATGACTGAAATCAGTAGCATTGATGTGTATCTTGAGTTGTGGTTGATTGGTAGTTGGATTGATATGATTTAGAATGGTAAAAATTTGGGAAATCGCGTAAACATAGCCGTCGTAATGTCCGATTTACTTTAGACTGTTTTTGCTCTTAACATCAGGACCCGAGAACTCCCTGTTAGGTTTTGACCATTGCCATGATTAGATAGTTCATGTTACGAGATTCGTTTTGATATGTGGTTCGTTTGAATCCGATGTACGGTTTACGAGAAGCGACCGTTTTAAGTAACGGCGTTTCGCGACCGAGCCATACCCCTCGCCTTACTTTGAAACCTTGGTTAAGGACTTTAAATGACTATTTGGGGTATAAAACATTTATTTAAAGTGGATTAGGCAGTTGGTAAGGTACTCGCGAAAGAATCGCTTTAAAATTCTTAATGGTTAATTTATTAAAAATGGTGGAGCCGAGGGTACTCGAGCGACTTAAGTAAATCGTTAAGCGCGAAAGCGAACGTTAGGACTCTAAATGGTTAAAGTCTAGCTTCTTAAGCGACCGGGGTTTAATTCCAACTTATGTTGTTGTTCATAGGTTATCGGACCCACTCTAAGCTTAAGTCTATCCGGGAGCACTCAGGCAAGTTTTCTACCCGTATAACTGTTGTTGTGATGTATATGTGTATATGCATGATCTTGTGATAAATGCATATTTTGTTATAAGCAAATTCTTGCGATATATTGGAGCATGTGATATGGTATATATGCATGCCTGTTTCGTATTCTTGATTTATATATCTGTTGGTTCAAATGCTTATTAGTTGCATAATACCTATGCTAGAGATAAGCAGTAGTTGCGTATACCCTGAGTATAGGGGACCCAAAGGTGAACCCTTTTCTAAAACCGGGAGTAGATGTTCCCGAGTATATGATATATATATATATATTTATATATATATATATTGATATGGTTTTTAAAAACTATTAATCGAATAAGATTTATTCGATAACTTCATATTATTTAATGAATATTACTTGAATATTCATTCGAGAACTTATGACTCCTTTTATTTTATTTAATGAATATTACTTGAATATTCATTCGAGGATTTATGACTCCTTTATATTATTTAATGAATATTACTTGAATATTCATTCGAGGACTTATGACTCCTTTTATTTTATTTAATGAATATTACTTGAATATTCATTCGAGGATTTATGACTCCTTTATATTATTTAATGAATATTACTTGAATATTCATTCGAGGACTTAAGACTCCTTTTTTTTTATTTAATGAATATTACTTGAATATTCATTCGAGGATTTATGACTCCTTTATATTATTTAATGAATATTACTTGAATATTCATTCGAGGACTTATGACTCACTTTATATTATTTAATGAATATTACTTGAATATTCATTCGAGGACTTATGACTCACTTTATATTATTTATTGAATATTATTTGAATATTCATTTGAGGACCTATGACTCCGATTATTTACTGAAATATATTCTTTATTTTATTAAAGAATAAGGTGTCGATAATCAAACTTATTTTTGATTATTCAAATAAAGATAGTACTTTCGTATAAGTATATCTTTGGTTATTTAATACTCATTTCAAGTATAAGTTTTACAACTTCTACTTCAAGTTATTTGTATAGAGATTATCCTTATGGGAATATTATTTATAATATTCAGATATTTTCTAATATATTGGGACTGATTTATTTTAATAAATCAGCAGTACTCCAAACATTCTTAAAAAATGTTTTCGAGTCTTCAAAATGATTTTTTTAAAGTTAGAGTGGACCCCAAAACTCATTTTTTTTATATTTAAGATCTTCCTTTCAAAGGGGATTTAAATACTCGCTCAAAACCTGGGGGATCCAGCATTGTGGTGTATTTTACATTCGCAACGTGGTTGCTGTTTTGAGAAAACAAATGAATTGATTACTTACCCAACGTTGGGGAAGTAAGCCCATCTAATTGAGTCGGCATAAGCGACAGGCCGGGGTACGGTCTATCAAAGTGTAAGTGGCTGGGTGGCAGTCCATCAACGCGTAAGAGGCCGGGTGGCGGTCCAGCACAAGGTCCTTATGTGGCCAGGGTGATGACCGGTAGGGGATTCATCCATCTACTAGTAGAAAAGGTTACTTATTGGTATCTTTGCCTGATCAGCAAGATATCGGGTTTATGCCAAAATTCTTTTCTTTCCAAAATTCATTGGATATTGCAACTCTGTTCATACTTTACATGACAGAGGTTTTCAGGAAATGTATGAGAGATATATATATGGATATATATATCGGGACTTAATGAAGTATCTCATAACTTCATTTCATTCAATAATATTTCAAAGATTGAATCTATTCAAGTCTTATCTTGTATTCTCATCTATGTGATGAACTTTTGAAACTAATTATAACTTGAACGATGGTAGTTCAAGTAGTATTCGAAAAGATATAAGTATATTGGAGTATCTTGTAACTTCATCTTTTAAACTTATATCTAGTAAATGATTATCTTATGCATGTCAAAGATTTTCAGAAAAACGTTGAGACAAGGTTAGACATATGAGATCACCTTGCAACGATAGTTTTATACAGTTATTAACTAGAACTCTGTGTATATTATGCATGGAAGAGGACTTCCAAGATTTTGAAAAGTATATGTATATATATACTGAATTATTTTGCGACTTGGTCGCGTTAAGATTTCAGCTTGGTTCATTTCTTCTTGACCAAGACTTTCATGAGTACTATGAGAATGCTCATATATTGTTAATTATTATATATATTATTTTGGTGGGCTTGTTGCTCACCCTTGCTTTCTTCTTTCATCACACAACATCAGATAGACAAGATGAACAGGATCAAGCTCCCAATTCGCGAGCGGATAGGAAACGTTCCGCAGTTTCCTGTAGGTGTTGATGCCATTGTAGCTGAGGTAGGATCTACCAATAGGCTAGGCTTTCAACTTTTGATGTACCAGACTTATGTATATTTATGAATTATAATAATGGCAAAGAAAATGTAAATTTATTCAGAAACCCTTTTAAGGTGTAATGGCAAATAATTGTGGAATAAAATGATTCGTGTTACTTTTGGATATTCATCTCTGAGACTATAACTTGTGGTGTGTGTGTTTATTGTGGGGTCACAGTACAGAGTAGTTGATTGTTTATTAAGATTGGGTGTTATTAAGGGAAATGGAACTCGTGACAACCCGGATCCCCGACCCCGGATTTGGGGGTGTTACAGAAATGGTATCAGAGCTAAGCGTTATAAACCTCAGAGATGATGTGACGTTAAGATAATAAGTTCACTAAGATAATAAGAACTCTTTCCAAGTTCATAGTCGGACTACCTAACGTAGTACTGACAGTTAAAACCCTTATGGGAACCCTTATAAATATCGTGATAGAAGCGTAGTTCGTTATCGTATATGGTAGTGGGACTCCGAACCCTGAGGTTGAGGAGCAACAACGCGATGATGTTTTATTACTTATTGGAGATCAGATTATGGATCCGATAGAGCGTCCTAACGCGGGACCGGATGATGTTCATATTGAGGATGTAGCGGTTGAGGATGTTGTCCTAGAAGGGATTGTTACTAAGAAGAATCCCGTGGAGGATCCTGACAAGAATGAATAAAGGACCACTGAGGAATTGATGACTATGGTTAGGGCGACTACCAGAGGTAGGATTGGCCGGTTACTACCAGAGGTTCGTTCAAGTTCCTAAAGATAGTAGCCCCTTTAACGCGGCTTACTCGTAAGACTGAGAAGTTGAATGGACAGAGAAATACGAGAACAACTTTCAAGAACTGAAGCAAAGATTGGTGACGGCCCCTATGATGGCGTTGCCGGATGGAAAAATGAGATTTTGTGATATGTAGTGACGCTTCGCATAAGGAATTAGGGTGCTTCTTATACAGCACAATAAGGTACTCGCGTACGCGTCAAGACAATTAAGGGAATGTAAAATTCGATATCCCCACCCATGAGCTTGGGCTCGTAGCGATAGTTTTGCCCTAAATATTGGAGGCACTACTTGTATGGAGAGAAGTGCGAGATTTATACAAGCCATAAGTGATCTAGTGCATTTTCACGCAGAAAGAGCTCAACATACGCCAGAGAAGGCGGTTAGAGCTAATCAAGAATTATGATTGGGAGATTCTTTATCATTCTGGCAAAGCCAATGTGGTGGCTGATGCCCTTAGTAAAAAAGAGAGACTCAAGATTATAATGTCTTTAGGAGAGTTATAAGAGATTTTGAGAAAATGGAAATAGAAGTGAAGGTAACCGGAGCCGGTACCGAAAAGCTGTTTGAGATTGCAATACAGCCCGAATTATTGGAAAAGAACATATTGTGCCAGAAAAAGTGATGAATGAAGGCAGAAAGCCAACAAATAGATAAGAGATTAATACCGAGAAAGATGATAAGGGAATAATGAGGTATTCCTACAGGATTTGGGTTCCAAATGTTCAAGAGCTTAAAGATGAGATCCTAGATGAAAGCTAGTTTGAGGAATAAGATTTAGAGCAAAACCTGAACGTGATAGTCAGGGAGGTCGCCATCAAGATAGAATGAACCTGTAACATAATGAAGTGGAAAATGAGGATTTAAAATGTATAAAATAACCCCAAGTATGGGAGAAGGATGAAACATTTCATATTAAGGAAACAGAAAGTCGAGTAAGGAAAGGAGACCTGAGACGGTACTCCTATACGGCAATTTATGGACCTGTCTAGACAGAACTTAGACTATTATCCCCAACCACCACCTTGAGGAAACAATACGGTGGGAAATTCTTTCAGGACCTTTAAGTCTCTCAGCTCTCAGAGTTTCAAGGAACAAGTTGACCCAGTCAAGGCAAAAGCCTGGCTAAAGGAAATAGAGGAATCATTTGAGATTCTAAATGATTGATGATACACAAAAGACTATTTTTGTCACCTACCTTCCTAAGAGAGAGGCCCCCCACTGGTGAAAGACCAAGAAAGGCACGGAGCCAGAGGTTAGGATAAACTGATTAAAGTTCAGTCAATTGTTCTCGGGAAAGTAATTCCCAAGGTTATGGAGATAGTGTAAAAGCTTTAGAGCCAGAACAAAAGCGGACGAGTATGATGAATTATGAAGCTAAGTTGTAAAAGTTGTCAAGATTCGTTCTGATGACAAGAATCCCAGAACGACGTGATGTTTGAAGTTAATGAGTAGTGGGTTCATGAAATAATGATAAGAGAAAGGAAAATAAAAAAGAAAAGAAACTGAAGTGGAAAAGAATATAAAGGCAATAGAGTTTGAGGAATGATGAGGAAGTTGGGTATGAGGAAACCCTAAAGACTCGTAGCAATAGAAATAGAAAAGTATGTAATCGTCAGGATGAGGGTGATTCACCATGAGTTAAATTGATGGTTGAAGGAATAAGAGATACATATATTTTATCCCCTGTAAGTTGGGAGGATTTAAGGAAACCTTGAGATAGTTCGAAGGATAAATATTGAGACACGGATAGACTGAGGAGACAAGAAATTAAGAAATTAGGAAAATTGGATGAAGGAAGTGACCCTCAAGAATGTAAAGTGTAAGACTGGTGGCATGATACCCAGAAAGGAAGATGCCAGGTATGAAAGATATCCCAACATTGAGGTGACTGTTGAGATAAACAACAAAAGTAAATAAGGAATTATTAAGAAGAAGTTCACGTTGAACACGACCAATATCTTCCAGAACATCCTTGTTATCGTTACCAAATTAGGCAAGAAAAGCGGATAACCGTTGTTATCTTTTAGAGGCCATATTGATTGACCTCATTTTGAATACAGATGTTATTGTGAAAATTAGGCATATACTATCGAGGTGGGAATGATTGAATAAGACACCCTTATCAGGGATATATGACTTGATTTATCCATGGAAGGATGCATGTACCTTTTTAAAGGTGGAATTAAGGATAGAACATCGGTAACTTAAAACGAATCCTAGGAGAATGCATAAAGGTTGGCATTTCACCCTTAATAGGGATAGTATGAGTTTTAACAGTATGAATTGGAAAGGATTAAGGTAATAACAACCTTTAAGAATCAGTGGAGAAATTTTTTCCAGAAGTATATAAACAATGATTCTGGTATTAATAAATGGTATCTTGATATGCCCTGTATCTAGGGAATACAGGAGGAACAATTCAAGAATAACCTTAGAGGTTTTACAAGGAGAAAGGTAATATTCAAAATTCTCAAAAATAGAAATGTTGATAAAGGAAATATGACGTAATTATAATGATGCCAAGTGGGGCACGTGTTAAACCACGAGAAAGTATGGATCGAACTAGTAAAGGTCGAAATTGTTCAGGGCAATTAGGACCTAAGATAAAAGATGTTCTAAGTATGATTGAGAGTCAGTCGTGACAGTGATTAACCTCTAAAGACTGAGGCAATAACTTATGGAAAAATGGTGATATTTTTTTTTACTCACCAGATTCTAAGGAAAACATCTTCATAAAAGCAGTGATTGAAATAAGGTAAGAGGATAATTATAGGCGCTTGTGCCAAAGGAATACAGTGATGATGGTTAAAGCTGAAGGTTGTATTATGGTTTGGAAGATTGACATTCCTTCTGATGACTGTGCAATACCCAACCGTAATAGTAGTTGGTAAAGGTTTAATTCGTGTAATCACCATGAGCGGGCTATCTATCTCAGAAGATACTATCTTGAGATAAGCCAGGACCATGTTTCAAAAAGGACTAGATGAACCCTTGAGTTAAGTCTTCTATTTAAGGCATACGATTAAGAATGGTATTAACCTACTATCGTTGCTTTGACTGAAACTTTTCTGCAATTTTATCTACTTCATGTCAGGAAAGTACGTCAGAGTTTGGAGTGTTCTTCATGAATTATGATTGGTGGTTATAATAACTCCTTAGATATTAAGATTTCATGGAATGTGAATGATGACAGTAGGTCAGTAGTGGACCATAGTAATGCAGCAATGATTCTGCGAGTAATGAGCTGATTACAACCATGAGAGTTGTATTGGAATGGATGTTGAGATTAAGTACCACTAATCGGGTCGTGGTAGTGTATAAGTTATCATTGATAGACTAATTAAGTAGAGTATCTACCTATTGAATATTTATTCCCTCTTATGAAAAGAGAGTCATATTACTATATGAGGAAGGTTGCGGTGCAAGCAAAGAATTCTAGTAACGATGATGTCTAGAATGAGATCCCAGATTCGATTTTCGATATCGAGGAAGTTTCAAAGGTGATTGTGTATAAGCTCGAGGAAGAGCAAGGGTCCATAGAATGATGGACAGATTAGCAAAAATATTTAGGCATGTGAAATATGATGCTATAATACTTGATGTTGATATAAATACATATATGTTTTGTTCTCCTATGACAAACCTCTATAGTTCAGAGGTAGATTCCAAGCCAGATATTTTATGGCAATATTGTTTTTACATATATACAATTATCTTCAGTTCGTTCTTTTCTCTTCTTTTCATTTCATGTAAGCTGAGAAGAACAACCCTTCCAGAAGGGGAGGTATTGCCGAATGACTATCTATTTTTGTGATAGAAGCCTAGTAGGATACCACATGTTGTTTAATTGCTTGTCAAGTACTAAAGGCTGGCCACCTTCTATACTAACTATGCAATAGAACAAGTGTTCATGATCATAGTGATCTCTCAATAAATTCTTTTACTTCTATATGAAGGATTAAGCTTTCGAAGATAGAAGCAGCTGAAAAAGGAGTAGTAAGTTGTGGTGGTATTCGGAATGGAAACACATTCGTGATACTAAGGTTGACGAGGTTATTAAAAGGTTATAGAACGCTAACGAGCAAGAGTATAACCAGTATAATATTAGGAACGGAAGGTAGTAGCGATTACGAACTGGAAAAGAATGGGTATTGAGAAGCAAAAGCTCTAATGCTAAAAGCTATAATGAGAGTCTGTGCAATAGGCTTGAAAGAAATTGGAATGATCACTTAACACGGATTGAGTTTTCTTACGACAATAGATCATATGTCAGTATTGAGATATCGCCTTATGAGATCCTTGAGGGAAGACAATGTCGATCTCCCTTATGTTAGGATGAAGTTGTAGAGCGCAAGATGCTCGGACCAGCAGTGGTCCAAAGGACCAAGGATATGATAGATCTAATCAGAGGACGGCTGGTAGTAGCCCAAGATGGACATGATAAATATGTTGATTTGACACGAAAGGACAAGGAATAGGAAGTAGGGGACCTAGTGCTGTTATAGGTATTCCCTTGGAAAAGATTGATGAGATTCGGAAAGAAAGGAAAGCTAAATCCATAATTTGTCGGACCCTTGGATATATTAAGAAGTATTGGGAAGTTAGCATATGAGCTAGCCTTACCCCTGAACATGTAGCAAGTCATAACGTGTTTCACGTATCAATGTTAAGGAAGTGTAATTCGGATGCCAGATAAATAGGGCCATATGAGCGCATAGACATGCAACCAGACGTAACCTATATGGAGCAACCAGGAAGGGTTATAGATTGAAAAAGGAACAAGTGCTTAGGAGAAGGGTTATCAAACTATTCAGAGTTTGATGGAAGAACCACAATGTGGAAAAAAATTTACTTGAGAGTTAGAAAGTGTAATGCTAAGAAAGTATCCCTATTCATTTTCTATCTGATTCCGGGACGGAATCCTTTTAAGAAGGGGAGACTGTAATAACCCCAATTTTTGGAATTTTTGAAGCCCTTATGAATAGTGATTTTGCTGATTATGCTGAATAAGAAAACTTTTCATACCACACTATGTAGGGGCTCTTTTATTGATCTTCTGGGATATTATTAGTACTCTATATGATAAATAAGTGTATGTAAAGATCATCAGAATCCAAATTCGAACACTTTGATTTTTCCCGAAAATCTACCAGATACAGAAAGAATTGAGTATAAGGTAACAGAATAAAAAGGATTTAAATTCAAGGATTATAAGAGAGGATCATGAAAGGAATATGATGTATTGAGAAAGGTTAAAGAAACCTAAGTAATAAGATCCCGGGTATGATCCCTCAAACGATAAACAAAAACGAAAGTTAAGCGAACCGTATAACAGATCAGCGGTCATTAGGCAAGCAATTAGGAGTTAATCAAGGAGGTTAGGGATGATGACGTCATCAAACCAACAAGGTGTGGACAAGTGGAAGCATTATGACATGTGCAAGATGACATAAGCATGACAAGGGGTTTTGTTTTGTTGGTTGATTTTGGGCCATGTAAAATTTACCATGGTAAAAAGCTAAAACATTTTCCAAGGAAAAAAGGAGAAGCAACCAAGCAAATATCATAAAACACAAAATTTAGAAGTTGACTTTTGCTTCCAAGAGAAAAAGCTCTCGGCCAAAACAAACCCAGCAACTTTAAACTGCCATATCTCCTTGAATACTCACTCAAATGTTGTGTTCTATAGCTCGTTGGAAAGGTATTGAGATGGCCTACAACTCTTGTTCACAAGTCTCGTCCAAATAAGTAAGGTAAGACATTCATGTTTACAGTTCTTTCAATAGGACTTTTAGAAACTTTAAAGCCTAACTTTGTGTTCTTGATTTCTTTGGAAAGATCAAGCTTGTAGGAGGCTCCATAAGTCTTCCTAGTAAATTTCCACCTTCCAAGAAAGGTATAAATCTTCACACCCTTTAGTAATAAGTTTGAATGTTGAAGTTTGGAGATGGTTTGGATGGATGAGTAGTAATTTGAATGATAAGCATGATTCGAGCTTAATTGTTAAGTAGTTTAGTTGAATTTGGAGATGTTATAATATATGATTGGATTGAGATCCTTGAGCTTATTATGACTGAAATCAGTAGCATTGATGTGTATCTTGAGTTGTTGTTGATTGGTAGTTGGATTGATATGATTTGGAATGGTAAAAATTTGGGAAATCGCGTAAACATAGCCGTCGTAATGTCCGATTTACTTTAGACTGTTTTTGCTCTTAACATCAGGACCTGAGAACTCCCTGTTAGGTTTTGACCATTTCCATGATTAGATAGTTCATGTTACGAGATTCGTTTTGATATATGGTTCGTTTGAATCCGATGTACGGTTTAGGAGAAGCGACCGTTTTAAGTAACGGCGTTTTGCGACCGAACCATTACCCCTCGCCTTACTTTGAAACTTTGGTTAAGGACTTTAAATGACTATTTGGGGTATGAAACATTTATGTAAAATGGATTAGGCAATTGGTAAGGTACTCGCGAAAGAATCGCTTTAAAATTCTTAATGGTTAATTTATTAAAAATGGTGGAGCCGAGGGTACTCGAGCGACTTAAGTAAATCGTTAAGCGCGAAAGCGAACGTTAGGACTCTAAATGGTTAAAGTCTAGTTTCTTAAGCGACCGGGGTTTAATTCCGACTTATGTTGTTGTTCATAGGTTATCGGACCCAGTCTAAGCTTAAGTCTATCCGGGAGCACTCAGGCAAGTTTTCTACCCGTATAACTGTTGTTGTGATGTATATGTGTATATGCATGATCTTGTGATAAATGCATATTTGTTATTAGCAAATTCTTACGATATATTGAAGCATGTGATATGGTATATATGCATGCCTGTTTCGTATTCTTGATTTATATATCTGTTGGTTCAAATGCTTATTAGTTGCATAATACCTATGCTAGAGATAAGCAGTAGTTGCGTATACCCTGAGTATAGGGGACCCAAAGGTGAACCCTTTTCTAAAACCCGGAGTAGATGTTCCCGAGTATATGATATATATATATATATATTTATATATATATTGATATGGTTTTTAAAAACTATTAATCGAATAAGGTTTATTCGATAACTTCATATTATTTAATGAATATTACTTGAATATTCAATCGAGGACTTATGACTCCTTTTATTTTATTTAATGAATATTACTTGAATATTCATTCGAGGATTTATGACTCCTTTATATTATTTAATGAATATTACTTGAATATTCATTCGAGGACTTATGACTCCTTTTATTTTATTTAATGAATATTACTTGAATATTCATTCGAGGATTTATGACTCCTTTATATTATTTAATGAATATTACTTGAATATTCATTCGAGGACTTATGACTCCTTTTATTTTATTTAATGAATATTACTTGAATATTCATTCGAGGATTTATGACTCCTTTATATTATTTAATGAATATTACTTGAGTATTCATTCGAGGACTTATGACTCACTTTATATTATTTAATGAATATTACTTGAATATTCATTCGAGGACTTATGACTCACTTTATATTATTTATTGAATATTATTTGAATATTCATTTGAGGACCTATGACTCCGATTATTTACTGAAATATATTCTTTATTTTATTAAAGAATAAGGTGTCGATAATCAAACTTATTTTTGATTATTCAAATAAAGATAGTACTTTCGTATAAGTATATCTTTGGTTATTTAATACTCATTTCAAGTATAAGTTTTACAACTTCTACTTCAAGTTATTTGTATAGAGATTATCCTTATGGGAATATTATTTAATAATATTCAGATATTTTCTAATATATCGGGACTGATTTATTTTAATAAATCAGCAGTACTCCAAACATTCTTAAAAAATGTTTTCGAGTCTTCAAAATGATTTTTTTAAAGTTAGATTGGACCCCAAAACTCATTTTTTTTATATTTAAGATCTTCCTTTCAAAGGGGATTTAAATACTCGCTCAAAACCTGGGGGATCCAGCTCTGTGGTGTATTTTACATTCGCAACGTGGTTGCTGTTTTGAGAAAATAAATGAATTGATTACTTACCCAACGTTCGGGAAGTAAGCCCATCTAATTGAGTCGGCATAAGCGACAGGCCGGGGTACGGTCTATCAAAGTGTAAGTGGCTGGGTGGCAGTCCATCAACGCGTAAGAGGCCAGGTGGCGGTCCAGCACAAGGTCCTTATGTGGCCAGGGTGATGACCGGTGGGGGATTCATCCATCTACTAGTAGAAAAGGTTACTTATTGGTATCTTTGCCTGATCAGCAAGATATCGGGTTTATGCCAAAATTCTTTTCTTTCCAAAATTCATTGGATATTGCAACTATGTTCATACTTTACATGACAGAGGTTTTCAGGAAATGTATGAGAGATATATATTTGGATATATATATATATATCGAGACTTAATGAAGTATCTCGTAACTTCATTTCATTCAATAATATTTCAAAGATTGAATCTATTCAAGTCTTATCTTGTATTTTCATCTATATGATGAACTTTTGAAACTAATTATAACTTGAACGGTGGTAGTTCAAGTTAGTATTCAGAAAGATATAAGTATATTGGAGTATCTTGTAACTTCATCTTTTAAACTTATATCTAGTAAATAATTATCTTATGCATGTCAAAGATTTTCAGAAAAACGTTGAGACAAGGTTAGACATATGAGATCACCTTGCAACGATAGTTTTATACAGTTATTAACTGGAACTCTGTGTATATTATGCATGGAAGAGGACTTCCAAGATTTTGAAAAGTATATGTATATATATACTGAATTATTTTGTGACTTGGTCGCGTTAAGATTTCAGCTTGGTTCATTTCTTCTTGACCAAGACTTTCATGAGTACTATGAGAATGCTCATATATTGTTAATTATTATACATATTATTTTGGTGGGCTTGTTGCTCACCCTTGCTTTCTTCTTTCATCACACAACATCAGATATACAAGATGAACAGGATAAAGCTCCCAATTCGCGAGCGGATAGGAAACGTTCCGCAGTTTCCTGTAGGTGTTGATGCCATTGTAGCAGAGGTAGGATCTACCAATAGGCTAGGCTTTCAACTTTTGATGTACCAGACTTATGTATATTTATGAATTGTAATAATGGCAAAGAAAATATAAATTTATTCAGAAACCCTTTTAAGGTGTAATGGCAAATAATTGTGGAATAAAATGATTCGTGTTACTTTTGGATATTCATCTCTGAGACTATAACTTGTGGTGTGTGTGTTTATTGTGGGGTCACAGTACAGAGTAGTTGATTGTTTATTAAGATTGGGTGTTATTAAGGGAAATGGAACTCGTGACAACCCGGATCCCCGACCCCGGATTTGGGGGTGTTACAGGAGAAATAAGGATGGAACCAACCATTGCTA
This sequence comes from Apium graveolens, assembly GCF_009905375.1. Taxonomy (NCBI): domain Eukaryota; kingdom Viridiplantae; phylum Streptophyta; class Magnoliopsida; order Apiales; family Apiaceae; genus Apium; species Apium graveolens. Next base: position 92,921,132 of record NC_133654.1, read on the forward strand.
GTGAGTCAATGATTGTGGATGATGCTGAAAAGGAAAGACAATTTCAGCAACATTACAAAGCTGTAATTGATAACATTTCCTTGAATGCTGACACTTTTACTCACCCTGTTTCAGCCTATCAACTGTTGGCTGCTCAGGGCAATGTGGAGGCAGAGCAGACTTTGAATTTAGTGCACACTACAGAATCTCTTCAAAGAGATAAGGCTGCTGTGAATAAAATGCCTTCTCAAGCTGGAGAGCCATCTGAAGAATTTGGAGTAAATTCTGATGCTGATGACTCTGGTTCTTTGGATGGAAGCATGAACTTAGGGGGAGCTGAAGGCCCAAGTTCTGCTTTCAGTTTACCTAAATGGGCATGGGTAAAGGAATTTTCACCAGGGCAATTTGAGGTGTCTTTGGTAAAACAAGTAATAGCTATTCAGCAGGCCCTTCAGGAAGCTTCAGACGCTGGTACCAAGGTTGTTCTTCAAGCTCACCGAGACTCTTTACATTTAATGAAGATCCAACACTCATGACAGAATCTCAGTGTGGATGAATTGAAAAAGGAGATAGCTGACTTAAAGACATATAACTCTGAGAAGCTGGATTCAATAATGCCATATGGTACCATGCATGATCTATTACTAAGATTAAGGAGAGAATCAGATTCTGACAAGAAGATAGCCAAGCTGGAGAACAGAGTTCAGGTTATTGAGAATTCAGTGGCTCTACTTCTTCAAAATCAACAGACTCAGACAAATCTTCTTATGCAACTGGCTAAAGCACAAGGCCTAACTCCTCCACTTGATGATAACAAAAAGGGGGAGAGAGAATCAAGTAAGGGGGAGAAAGGACCAACTGAGGGGGAGAAACTTCTAGTTCAAATCAGCAAAGTAATTGTACCTTCAATTACTATCTCCAAGCCACAGTTGCAGATGGTATAGATCTTATAAATGCAGGAGCAGCAAATTTGAAAGATGCTGATAAAGGAGAGTTGACTCTGATCAACTGGAAAAAGATTGATGAGGAAATACAGAAAAAGTTTCAATTAGTCAAGGAACCAGATCAGTCAGCCATCCTTCACTCTCATGTCAAGCCAATCAATGTGAATGAGATGAGCATGAACTATTTGGAGAAAGGACAATCTTCCTGCATCAAGACTACAAAGGCTGAGATAATTCTTAAACCAAGGGCAAACTATTCAAAGTTATCTTTGAAGAACCCTATGGATTCTGTGTATGAGACACCCAAGCCTGATGAAAAGAAGCTTCTGTCAAGATCTATTCTCCTCTACAAAGATCCAGCTGATTCAGCCTCAAGAAAGAGAATTGCAAAGATATTCAGAAATGGGAAGGAAATTTGTGTGGTAGCTAGACATCCACAATTTGGTCATGCAAAGGAAGAAGAAAAAGCCAGATTGAAGCAGGAAAAGAGGCAAGCTGCTCTAGATGCAAAGAAGTCTAAATAAAAGAAAGAAAATTTTGCTATCTTGGCCAAGCTACAGGCTGTGAATTCTTCTCAACAAATTCCCTCTCAACCATCTCAAGCTACTGAATCAGAGAAGAAGATTAAAAAACAGAAGAAATCCCCAAGAAAGAAAGAACTGGCTAAAAGAACAAAAAGAAAGTTGGATGTTGTTGACAAGGAATTGGAAGATCAATTTTTCCAAAGGAATCCACTCAAGCTGAAACTCAAGCATCAAAGCCCTCTGTGGTGTTTGAAGACATAAGGGTGGTGGACCCCTACAGGAACATACATGGAGAGCCTATTGTGCCAAAGGATGAGCCAATAGAGTGGGATAAATTACCAATTCCTGACTTCAACTTGCCAATTCTTACTAAGCCAAGAAGGACAAAATCAAGGGCAGTCAAGAAAGTGAAGCTGTCACCTCTTAAATCCAAGTCAGTAGTCAAAGCTCAACCCAAGGTCAACAGGGGAGACTACTTGTACTTGTGTGACATCAAAGAATTCTCAGATCTAAACCTTTATCTGGAGGAGCTGGATGAAGTAAGGGCAATTGATGCATACAGAAACCTACCTGAAAGGTTGGTGTTCAAGTACAAAGGGGGAAGGGAGATTCAGTGGCCTCTTCACAGGATACTTCAAGAAAGCCAAGCTGTGTTGATCAAAGTCTATTCATCCTTCAAGAAAAACTTTGGGTTCAATGTAACTGCAAGAAGATTAGTATTGAAGAAGATTGAAGAGCTAAGGAGTGTTAGAGCCAAAGATGCACTACCCAAAACTCTTATCATCCCATACACAGGGAGAAGAGTGCATCTAAGGCCCTACTGGCTGATGGAATTCATGGATGACAAGGGTGTGAGAAGATTCTTTAGATTAGAAGACCAATTGAGTATCTCTAGCAATGAGACTCTCTTGGAAATGCAAGAAATGTTAGATCTCTCAGAATCTGATGAATTAGAATTCCACAGATAGCTCCAGAATCATATTGAAGAAAACAACAGAAAGCTTGGAAGAAGATCCAGACCTTCAAGAATCTAGAAAAATCTACTCAGACTAGAGGAGCATCTTGAACTGACTGTGAGCCAAACCTTGTACATTTTTGTTTAAATTGAAGCACTTTCAGTTTTATCTACTTATCTTTAAAGATATATGTTTAGGATGTTTTGTTATCATCAAGTATCTCTTAATTTATGGCTACAATTCCAGTAGACATAAATTGGGGGAGATTTTTGTGAATATGTTGTGTACTTGATGATTACCTAAACAAAACATCTAAGTAGATTTTACTTAGTGAAATATTGTAGCACTCGACGGATAAGAATTATAGTCCCGACGGATAACTCATTATAGTCCTGACGGATGATTAACTTATTATCCATCGAGTGAGTAGCTTATGTAATAATAAGTTTGTAGCACATTGTTGTATGCACCTTGTATAGAATCTGGAGTAGCATATAAGTCATGTTGACTTTAACTAGATATGCAGAATAGGTTGATTAACTGTACATAAGCAATGTCTTATAATTCTGTATAAGTGAAATGAAGTCAAGTGCCAAAATAGCTACCAACGGATGATTAACAAAGCTTCGACGGATAACCAAAATAGCTACCAACGGATGCTTAACAAAGCTTCGACGGATGATCAAATGACTATCAACGGATGTTTAACATAGCAGTCGACGGATGATCAATTAAGTCATCGACGGATGATCTGAAAGTCGACAGATGATCATATTAAGATTCAAACATCAGTTGAACAGTGAAAGCTGACACACAGCTGTTGAGTTGGATACAAATACACTGTGGAAGCCCATTAACTGGGTAATAGAGGACGAAAAGCAGCAAGGATCAAGACTGTTAGATTTTATATTTGTTCAGTTCTTTTGACTTTGTAATCTTGGTAATATATAAACCAAGAGAGTAGCAAATAGAAAAATAACTGAGATAGCTAAGAAACAACAACAGAGAAATCTTTGTAAGCACTATCTTTAGCATTTCCTGTGTTCTTAGCAGTTCTATTTGTGTAAGCAGCTGTGAGCATTTCTGCACACAGAGTCCTCTCGATATATTAAATATATCTCTGGTGGAATTGTTTAAATCCACCAGAAAGTTTTTAAAGACTCTTGTTTTTAATTACTTATGTTTTGATTCATTCAAGTTTACATTCCGCATTGTGCTAATCAAAATAAATATATCCATAATCGAGTTGAACATTTTTATTTCAAGAAAAAGGTTCAAGAATTCCATTCAACCCCCCTTCTGTAATTCTTGCTATATTGTTAAGGGACTAACAGTTGTAAGAAAATTCTACTAAGGATAAATGTTCGTCCCAACTTCCATTGAAATCAATAGCACAAACTCGCAACATGTCCTCAATTGTCTGAATCGTTCTCTCGCTCTGGCCATCGGTCTGTGGATGGTAAGCTGTACTCATATTCAATCTGGTTCCCAAACATTCTTGAAAACTTCTTCAAAATCTCGAATTAAATCTTTGATCTCGATCGGATACGATGGATAGAAGAACTTCATGACGAACTACTATTTCTTTCAGATACATGTGAACCAACTTATCCAATGAAAACCTCTCATTAATAGGCAGAAAATGAGCAGATTTAGTAAGTATGTCCACTATAACCGAAATGGCATCATGGTTCGCTTTCGTCCTTGGTAATCCAACTATAAAATCCATAGTAATATGCTCCCACTTCCATTTTGGAATCTCTAATGGTTGCAATAGTCCACTCGGTCTCTGGTGCTCCTCCTTAACCCTCTGTCATGTATAATATTTACTGACCCATTCTGTAATTTCTCTCTTCATATCTGGCCACCAATAATTTTCCTTTAAATCTCTGTACATCTTGGTACTCCCTGGGTGGATTGAATACCTTGAATTATGAGCTTCCTGTAAAATTTCATTCTTCAACTCTGTCATTGGTGGAATCCAAATTCTGGAAGAAAATCTGAGAATACCTTGATCATCCTTTTGAGTACACAACTCCTCTCCTACCAAATGATTGATGTCCTGATACATTACTTCCTCTTGACACTTCTTTATCTTTTATAACAACTTCGGCTGAAAAGTCATACTATACATTTTTGTTTCATTAGGCTTGCAAACTATGATCTGCAATTCTAATTTCTGAAATTCCCTGTATAACTCTTCTGGTACTATCAACACATTCAATTTCTCCTTTCGGCTTAACGCGTCTGTAACAACCTTTGCTTTACATGGGTAATAGTTAATCGTACAGTCATAGTCCTTGATCAACTTCATCCACCTTCTTTGTCTCATGTTAAGTTCCTTTTGCGTGAATATGTATTTCAGACTTTTATGGTCCGTATAAATCTCACATCTTTCTCCATATAGATAATGTCTCCAAATCTTCAAGGCGAATACTATGGTCGCTAGCTCGAAGTCATGAGTATGATACTTCTCCTAATGCAGTTTCAGTTGTCTAGATGCATATGCAATAACCTTGTCATGGTGCATCAGAACACAACCTAATCCCTTATGAGAAGCATCACTATAGATTACAAAATTTTCTTGATCATCTGGAAGTGACAAAATAGGAGCCGTGATTAATCTTTTCTTCAATTCTTGAAAACCTTCTTCACACTTCTCGTTCCATGTAAACTTCTCATTTTTCCTTATAAGCTTTGTCAAAGGCGTAGCAATCTTTGAGAAATCTTGAACAAATCATCAATAATATCCTGCTAATCCCAAGAAACTTCTCACTTCTGTTGGTGTTTTTGGCCTTTCCCAATTTGTAATAGCTTCAATCTTTGTCGGGTCCACTTTGATCCCTTCATTACTGAATATGTGCCCTAAGAACTGAACTTCCTGTAGCCAAAACTCACACTTTGAGAATTTAGCATACAACTTTTCCTTCCTCAAAATTTTCAAAGATATCCTTAAATGCTCTGCATAGTCTTCTGCTGACTTCGAATAAATCAAAATATCATCTATAAACACACTGACAAACTTGTCCAAATATTCCTTAAAAATCATGTTCATCAAGTCCATAAACGCTGTTGGGGCATTGGTTAATCCAAAAGACATCAATAAGAATTCATAATGACCGTACCTTATTCTGAAAGCTATCTTCGGTATTTCTTCAGTTTAATCTTTAATTGGTGATATCTGGATCTCAAATCAATCTTAGAAAAATACTTAGCTCCCTTAAACTTGTCAAACAGATCATCAATTCGAGGTAATGGATACTTATTCTTAATTGTAAGCTTATTGAGCTCCTGATAGTCGATGCATAACTTCTGCTTCCGTCCTTCTTCTTAACAAATAATACTGGTGCAACCCATGAGGGCACACTGGGTCTAATCACTCCTTACTCTAAAAACTCTTGCAACTTACTTGCTAACTCCTTCATTTCAATATGCGCCATTCTGTACGGGGCCTTGGATACTGGATTCGTCCCAGGTGCTAAGTCGATTGCAAACTCAATTTCTCTGTCTGGAGGAAGTCCTGGTAACTCGTCTGGAAACTCATTGACTACTTAAATCTCTTCAAGTTTTGTTGGCTCCTAATTTATATCAATCACATAAGCAATAAAGTGCTCGCATCCTTGTCGTAATAACTTCTTAGCTTGAATCATCGTTAAGAACTTATTTGCTTGCTTCTGACCTTTAAACGTCACTATTTTCTTGTCTGGCGTCTTCAAATCTACCTTCTTATTATGACAGTCTATCTGAGCATCATGCTAGATAACCTTCCTAACTTAAATGGTATCAAATCCACATAGAACTTATTGCCAGAAGTCTCAATCTCACAGTTCACACATACTTGATTAATAGATACGCGTTCTTGATTTGCTAATTCCACAGTCATAATTTCATTTAACCATTCAACTGGACAATTTAACTTATTAACAAAATCTTGAGAAATAAATGATCAAGTTGCTCTAGAATCTACTAGCACTTTGGCATATAAGAATTTACAGTAAGCGTACCTGCCACAACATCGGTGTCCTGGATAGCATCCTTTATAGACATGTCAAAAACTCTAGCCCTTGGAGGCTCATTCACTACTGGAGTAGATCCCATGATTATCAGTGCATTACTAACTGGGGATGGTGTCTTACAATTCCTTGCTATATGTCCTGGCTTTCCGCACTTAAAACATGTAAATCCAATTGCTGGAACTTTGACTGCTGGATTCCGGATAGGCTGGTCCTTATTTACCGGCTCTCTGATTGGCTGATTACGGCACTCTCTTGAATAGTGCCCTTTCTGATGACATCTATAACAAACCATATTCAACTTGTTACAAACTTCTCCATATTTCTTTCCGAATACATGGAAATCTGGTAAAGTTAGCCTTAGCCGATTTGGCTGGTTCCCAGTGGCTGGACGGTTGCCTTGTCCTACGTCACCTGCATTTTGCTTCTTAAAATTAAAATTTCTTCCTGGCTGAAACTTGCCTTTCTTCTGGTTAAAATTTGGAAAATTCCCTGCTTGTGATTGTCCCTCATTTCCTTCAAACTTCCTCTTCTTACTCTCTTTCTTCTTCTGTGACATTTCACTCTCCGTCTCTGCATTCATGGCCTTCTGTACAACTCCTGCATATATGTCCAATTCAAATATGGCTACCTTCCCTCTGATCAATGGCTTAAGACCCTGCTGAAACCTCTTAGATTTCTTTCTATCAATATCCATATATGATGGTACAAACCTTGACAATTCCTCGAACTTACTCTCATAGTCTGCTACTGACATATTCCCCTGCTTTAACTCCAGAAACTTCAATTTCATTTGATCCTGAACAAACTGGGGAAAATACTTCTCTAGGAACAACTCCTTGAATCTTTCCCAAGTAACAACCTTCGTACCTTTCAATGTCATAACAGTTTCCCACCAGTAGGTAGCTTCATTCTTCAAATATTAACTTACAAACTCGACTTTTCAATCATCTCTCACCTTAACCAAAGTAAATGACTTTTCTATCTCCTTTAACCAAACTCTCGCTTCAATTGGATGTAAAAACCTTTGAATTCCGGTGGATTCACAACCTGAAAGTCCTAAAAATTACCCAAGGATTGGTTTGTCTCTGCTGCTGTTGAGTTAGGTTGATGGTTTGTTGAACCAAGATATGAAGAGTCTGGGCTACTGTTGGGTCTATGGGACCTGAATTTGCCTTCTGGTTATTGTTGTCTTAGTTGTTGTTGTTGTTGGTTTCTTCATTCTGGTTGGTAGAACGGGTATTTCTTCTGGGAGGCATTTCCTATAAAGAATCAAACAACTTCTTTAGCATTTAAATCAAATCCTTTTTTGAAAACATTTGTAATAGTTGAACTAAGTAAATTGCATGCTTCTTTCCAGAATATAAACAGTTTAGGGAATAGGGTACATGGTATCACAAGAGTTTATAACGGGTGCAATAAATAAAGATAAAACAGGTGCAGTAACGTATATGACAATGCGGGAAAAGGAAAGGTACTGATATATATATATATATATCAAAGTTTTGGTAGTACAAGCGTGAAAATGCTTCAGCAAAAGTAAAAGGGTACAACAAGCCTACACACTAGTCAGCAAGTCTAGTCTATATATACAATCCAAAAGACTGCTGATACACACTACACACTAATGTACATATAAAAGCTACCATAACAACTCTGTCTCAACATCTCTGTCTCTGCATCTCTATCTCTAACTCATGGCAAATCAGGACCTCCGATCTCCTCAAGCTCCTCTAAAACCCACTTAGCCCACTCTACAAGAAATTCAGGGGTAATATCCTCATAAGTAGCTCTAGCTATTCTCACAGCAACTGCTCTCCGGAACATCCAGATCCTCTCTCTAAGCTACCTCTTACCAGTCCCGATATCTCTGGTATGCATAATATGTAGTAACTCTTGGATCTGTCCTCGTAGATGCTCTACTCCATAATGCAAGCCTCAAACTGATTGTATGGAACAGGGTACAGAGAAAACTGAAAAGGTAAACCCGCAACTGAATGCCCAGTAGAATCAGAATCAGCAGGTGGAGGTCCTCAGATAGCTGGCCTCATACTAGGAGATGGAATAGCTTGCAATGGTACAACCGTTATAATAGGAGGTAGTATATCTAACACCGGTGGAAGGGCAAGATGTAGATCAGAGAAATGAAGACTCAGAATGATCAGCTGATATGGGAATAAAGGAATATGTCATCGCTGCTATCTAAAATCATGTCATAAGATAAGAATCTTGAACCACAACACAAATCATACTAACACCTATTATACCATCACACTCAACCTCTCAATGCTCTATCTTTCTATTTCTTACTTCTTATTCTAACCCTCTACCCATTCCCGATAATCTAGGCTTTGGTTAGTGACTTATAAGTTGTAGCTCTGATACCAAACCTGTGGCGTCCTCCAAACCCGGGTCAGAAGTTTGGGGTCCACAACACTCACACACAATATATAAACCTGCTTATAACAATTATAATGATATTAATATGCAGTGACCCTACTTACCTTTATCCACGGATCGCAACAGGTTAAAATATGCACACAAGCCACAAACACACACTTATATTACAACCATTCCAAATCCCAACTATTTAAACTTACATCTGAATATTAAACATTCTTACAAACTTTCAAACTTAAACTATTACAAAAGTCTTCAGCTAGTTTATTCCGCTCAACCTGAAATCCTAGCTCGCGCACTTGATTGGGGATCCTCGCTACCAACAGGTTCATTCTTAACTGGAAAAGAACATAAACAGTATCACACTAATGAGCTAACTAGCTCAGTAAGTCACAGTGACAATATTGAGGTTAAACAGTGATGAAAATGAAATAATTTAGGGTATCAAGTTTCTTTATAAGCAATGATTAGAATTGGATATTCAATTTTTATTTTAAAAATCACGGTTAGGCTGCTGATCAGTCACGCACTAACCCCGAGCAAGGCACATAGCTCTGCTCTAATTACTGGATCCAAGGCACACATTGGCCTAACATGACCACCAATCAGGTCTGACCAGAATCTGGTCCACGTTTATAAAACAATCTAATTCTATAACAATACCATAATAAACAAAGTAAAATAATAAACAACAAAGGTTTTCAAGCATAAAGTGATTCACAATATTCAATGGGATATAACAAGGTAAGTACAAAGATTGGCTATCAGCCGGTAAAAGAATTTGACAATAGAAAAATCAAGGTCTCGTGGTTATAAGGATTAGTTTTCTGATGCATAAGGTATGAAGGTTTGTATGTTAAACAATTCCAGTTCAGTGATCGGTATTTAGTTTGTATGTATTTGTGGAGTAGTATCGTATATTTATGGTTTGTATCTGGGTATTCAATAATCAATGGTTTACAAAGAATAAGGTTTATGGCTCAAAGATCAATAACTGAATCAGGGTTAAATACTTCAAAGCACTTGCAATATAAAACAAACTATTCCAAACACGTATTAAGATAGTTCAGGAATCATTTGCCTTATTTCGATACGCTAACGCTTCTCTTGCTTTCGTTCACCGACTTCTAATCACTTACTATTTGCTTCCCCTTTCTACGCTTCACTTCATCTGCTCAAACATCACAAGTATCTATCAATACTCTTTCTCACTTTATTCTATTCATTATAAGCTTCTATCTATCCGACTTACGAATTGAAAGTTACGATTAAAACAGTCAAGAAATACACATATCATAGACCAATCGGATCATATATAACACATAGCACGTAAGATATTCGATAAAAATACTTTTTCAAAGAAGATTCGGGGTTAAAATGATTTTTCAATTATTTATTACGAATTTTCAAACATTTTTCGGAATTAAACGGGTCGTTGAATCATTTATAAACAATTTGAATACCCGAATCTGACTTTAAAATCATTTTATAATAATTATCGAGCCTTAAAAACAATTTAAATTAATATTTTAAAGGTCGAAACAATTTTACCGAATTTTTAAATCAAAAGAAATAATTAAATCTAATTAAATAATCAATTAAAATTAATTATAATTAATTAAACAAATTAATCAATTAATATTCGAATTGATTGACCAATTAACAAATTAACTATGAACTAAAATTAATTAACTATATAATTTATATTTATTTTTAAATTAAAAATAATTTTTGAAATTATAATAATGATTTTTAGAATTTTTAATAATTAAAAAGAATTTATGAAATTAAAATCAATAGAAAATATGGTTTTTATAAATGTTTAAAACAGAAATCCTATTTTTGAAAGATTCTGAAACTTCAGGGACCAAACTTCATCATCTTCAATAGTATAGGTACTAAACTGTAATTTTACAATGGTTGGCCGGAAAACAATCGGGCTTCGCCGGAGATGGCGTTCCCGGACTCATCACACCACCAGGAGCTCCAAATCACATCTCTAGAACACCTGGAATCTATTCATGCAATCAAAACAACCTAATAATCCCTGAGTTGGACGGAAAAGCTCGAAGAAAACTCGTCGGACGGCGAGTTCTTCTTTGCTCCCGTCAGGCCAACTCCGGTATCATCTGTTCATGAAACCACTACCACTCGATTCCTCTTTTTAAGCTCCACACATCCATACCAACCAATCAATCTAATAACCCCTAGATCAAAAAACCCCCAAATTTCAATGAAGAACATTCAAACTGCCTATAAACCCTAATTTCATAATTCCAAATTAAAACACATATTTGAGCATGTTATTGAACTCCAAATGACTATTATGACATACCATAATGACCAGAATCGAATTATCTACAACATGCAAGCATCAAATCACACAAACAAAATCAAAATCAAAAATTCATAATTTAATCCTAAATAATTCAAATTTAATTAAAATTATAAGAAATTACCTTTTGATTCTACAGTAGTATGGTTAGTAGAATCTGATAGTAGGTTTCAAGAGCTTTGTTTTGACTACTAGAACTTCAAAATCCGATATCGATAACGCCTTCAAATTATAGTTTGATTCTCAAGAGCACTATGAATATATTGATTTTCTCTGGAAAATTATATATTTATTTTACTGACTACAAATGATTCTCTGTACAAAATAAAATAGGGTAAAGGCTATTTATATTTACAGAATATTGATACCCGTTGGATCTTATCAAATATAGAATATAACATTTATTTGACAAAACAGATCCAAATCGGTACTGGTTTTAGGATAATTATCAAAAACTATACATTTTTTAAATACAGACTTGGTCTTAGCGCTTTGGTTACACGAATTACGAGAAGATAATATAATAGTTTAATCAAAAGATCCTCTTTCTTAAAAATACGGGTTTTATCGATTTACCGAAACGAATAATGTATCAAAAATTTTATGTCGGGACCTGCACAGGGAAAACCGTACTCCAGATCGAAAAAGTCAAAACAGGAAAAATACTCGGAATATTGCAATTAAGTTGGGAAGGAATTTTTCCGTGACTTCCGGGTTGTAAGAACATAAAAACGGTTGAAGTCGGTTGGTTCCCGATTATACAAAATAGTTTATAATTACTCGGAAAAATAATTTATTAAATCCATAAATCATTTATAAAATCATATAACAACATAAAAATTAATAGAAAAATACCACTATTATTTATACTTTATTTTGGACATATAAAAATTAAAATACTTAAATTTATTCATATTTAAATATCCAAACACAGATACCACTTAGCAGATAATTCACCAAAAAATTATATAATAATCACAGAATATTTATTTATTAATAAAAATAATTACACGATATATCCCGGATATTACACTACCATTCCTTTTGGGACTTCAAGACTTCTTTTCCTTACTTCCCTTCCTCCTGCCGTTGCTGCCTCCACTCTTCTTCAATTCATGCACAGATTTTTTTACCCACTTGAAAGGTTCTTCCTGTGCATGAAAGTGAGAGAGAGTATATGGGTTTTGTGCCTGCATATACTTCCAGAATTTTGTTCCTTCCTTCAGCCCAACAATTAGAAATTTTTTGAGAGCTTTCTCACTTGCATGTCTTACTCAGAAGACTTATGTATTAAACCTTATGAAGTAATCTTAAAGTGTTTCACCCTCCATATGTCGTATATTGGTCAAGATGGCCATTGGAGGAGCATAGGGCATTGAAGACTGAAACTGCTTTATCAAATATCCGTGAACTGCTACAATGAGTCTATGGTGACATGCGCCCCTAATTTAGAGAACCAATGCTGAGCACTTCCCTGAAGAGAGGCCACGAACAACCTACACCTAACCTCGAGTGGGACCTGATATGTCTCTATTTCAGTATTGAAGCGAATAAAGTACGTAGCTAGGTCAGTGTCCCCTTTGAAAATCAATTCTTGATAAGGAAAAGGGGGGTCCCGATTTTTTGAGTAAAAGGAGAGACGTCCCTACTGAATTGATGAGATTTTTGTCTCCACCCATCTTATCCATGAGTTTCTTAACTTCCTCAATCTTCAAATCACCAATCCTTACATTAGAAGGAGCCTTGATGAGAGGCTTAGCAGTTGCACTAGAGTGTTTTTCCTCATAATGTACTGCCCTCTTTTTCTTGGGCATAGACCACTCTGGGTCATGCTGGGAGGGCCGCTCGCCCTCTCGATGAGAGGGAGTTTGCTCTGAACCATGTCTGTGACTTGGGGTTCTCCTCTTCTGCATTGCATCTTATATTTTCTCCATTTAAGCCTCAAATCATGCTCAGTAAGCTGCACAACAATTCTATTAAAGACACCAGTCGGTCTAAGCTCATATGAGTCTTGGCCTTCTGACTCCTCTCCTTTTTTTTTATTTAAGCCCGTTTGTTTCCTGGGTCTAGCCTCCTGGTATTTAAAATAATTAATAATTAAATCAAAAAATAATTAATTAAATTTAAAAATTAATTATAAAATCATATGATAACATATAAATTACTAGAAAAATATCAAAATAATCTACACCTCATTCTGAGAATATAAAAATTAAAATTTCACAAATTCTATCACATACGAACAATAAACACGAAAGCCAATTAACACATAATTCACAAAAATTCACTTAATATTCACATAATATTTATTAATCACCGAAAATTGTTATATATATTTGATAATGTCATGACTAATATTATTTATGTTTAGTTTTCAGATCTTACTTAACAGGACAAATCAGTACTTAACTGGAAATCTGTACTTATACTGAAGTCAGAACTTAAGATATCAGAACTTAAGTTGTCAGAACTTAAGTTATCAGGAGATATTTATTAGGAGATAATATCAGGACTTAAGGAGACTTTCACATAAGGAAGGCAGTTGATTGAAAGGAAAGAAGATCAAGACAAACGCAAGAAGAGATATGCATGAAGAAGAAATTCTATGAAGAATAGAATACTTGGAAGAAAAGATAACTAGTTGATATATTTTAATAAGCAGAATTATATTTCATATCAATTAGAATTTATCTTGTAATTGTGTAGTATATAAACACAGACATAGGGTTTACACTATATGTGTTATCATAATCGAAGTTATTATTCATTGTAACCCTAGCAGCTCTCGTGATAATTTATTCATCACTGAGAGAGGACAGTTCCATATTGTAACAGAGTTTATTGTGTTGAATAAAATCTGTTTTCTGTTACTTATGTTCTTATATTCGATTTGATTGTGATAAACACTGTATTCAACCCCCTTCTATAGTGTGTGAGACCTAACAAGTGGTATCAAAGCAGATCAGTTAACACACAAACAGTTTAAGATCCAAAAACAATCATGTCTGCAGAAGAACAAACTCCAACCATGCCCACCAAAACTGAAGAACCTCCAAAGACTCAAATCCATAATCGATATGAGACTATTAGAGTCCCCATAATGAAACCATCTGTATATCCCATATGGAAGGTGAGGATGTCTATGTTTCTGGAAGCTACAGATCCAGAATACCTTGATAGAATCAATGAAGGACCACACAAGCCAACCAAACTCTCTGTTGTAGTTACAGGTGAACCAGCAAAGTCTATACCAAAGGAGAAGAGTGATTACACTACTGAAGATATCTCATCGATTGCTAAGGATGCTAAGGTATGACATTTAGTGCCATTGATAATGTCATATCAAACAGGGTAATTAACTGCAAGACTGCAAAGGAGATATGGGATGCCTTGGAGACAAGATGCCAGGGAACTGATTCAATTAAGAAGAACAGGAAGACTATACTCACTCAAGAGTATGAGTACTTTGACTCAAAACCTGATGAGTCATTGACTGGTTTATATGACAGATTTGTCAAACTCTTGAATGATTTGTCACTAGTTGACAAGGAATATGATCTTGAAGATTCAAACCTTAAATTCCTGTTAGCTCTTCCTGAAAGTTGGGATTTGAAGGCCACCACTATAAGAGACAACTATAATCTTGAAGAAACAACTCTTGATGAAATTTATGGGATGTTCAAGACTCATGAGCTTGAGATGGAACAAAGAAGCAAGAGGAATGGAAGAAAGTCAAGGACAGTTGCTCTAAAGGATGAGGAGGAATCCTCCAAAGCAGCTGCCTCAAGAAAAGGCAAAGAAAAAGCTCTCATCACAAAGTCTGATACTGAGTCATCAAGTTCTGATAGTGATGATGACTCAGAAACTGAAAGCTTACCTGAGATAGATGCTGATGAAGAAATGATGAAGCTGTGTGCTCTTATGGTGAAAGGAATCACAAGGATTGCACATAGGAAATTCAGAAAGGGAAAGAAATTTTCCAGGAAAGGTGCAAGTTCTGATAGGAAGGGTTTCATAAAATCTGAAGGCAAAGAAGGAAAGTCTGACATAGGAGATTACTTAAATGTCAAGTGCTACAACTGTGGTGAGAAAGGTCACATATCTCCTGATTGCAAGAAAGTGAAGAGTGACAAAGGAAAGGCTCTTGTCATAAAGAAGAAAAGCTGGACAGACACTTCAGATTTTGAAAGTGAGGTGAACTATGCCTTGATGGAAAATGCTGATAGTAGTTCTGATAATGCTGAGTTAAAGGTACCTCAAACTACTTATGCCTTTCATACTGATGATATTACTGAGTTGAGAAGATATCTTAAAACCATGTTCATTAGTTATAGAGATCAAACTTTAACATGTGAAAGATTAACTTCTGAAAATCTTGCTTATAAAAAGAGGAATGATTATTTAGAAAAAGAGTTAGTCATGTTCCATCAAACTCAGAAAGATAGAGATGATGCATTTTATGTTAGGGATGAAGTACTTAAAATAAATGAATCTCTAAAAACTGAGTTAGAAAAGGAAAGAGAGATTATCAGGACTTGGACTAACTTTGGCAGAACAACTCAGAATTTGTTAAGTAGTGGAAACTGGAAAGAAGGCTTAGGTTATGAAGATGATAAGAATGATAAGGGAATTGTAGAAAATTGAGCCTATAGTTGTTAAACAAAAGCCAAAGGTAAATCATGTTAAGTTTGTAGCTGTAAAGTCTGATATTGATAAATCAGAAGTTAAAGAGAAATTAACTTCTGACAAATCAAAATAGGATAAGCCAACTGAAGTTAACATAGGCTTAATGACAAAGAAGCAGCTTAAGAAATGGAAAGGAAGGTGTGAATAAAATAATGATTATAAGCCTGTTCCTAATGCTCTTAGAAAGAAATGTTATAACTGTGGAAATTCTAACCATCTGGCTTCTTTTTGTAGGAAAAATAAGAACATAAACTCCTTACCTTCAAAATCAGGAGTTAAGAGTCAGTCTGTTAGATATAGGCCACAAAATCCTTGATTTCATTATGGTAGTTTATCGCATTCCATTTATACTTGTAAAGAATATCATAGTTTGTACTATGATTATTATCAAATAAAACCTTCTTTAAAGAAAGTTAGCATTATTCCTTCTAGTGTAAGTTCTGATGCAAAGTCTGATAGTGTAAATGCTGATAAGAAAAATGTTAACATAAACCTTGATGCGAAATCCGCTGCAAATGTTAACAAACTTAATAAGGCCGAAGGATCTAAGCAAGTCTGGGTCCTTAAAACTAATCATTAGTGGTCTTTATGATTGCAGGGCAACAGGAAAAACATCCTAGTTCTAGACAGTGGATGTTCAGGACATATGACTAGAAATAAAGCCCTGCTATCAGACTTTGTGGAGAAAGCTGGCCCAAGTGTTTCTTATGGAGATGGCAACATGGGAAAAACTTTGGGATATGGCAATATCAATCTAGGGAATGTCATCATTAAAAAAGTAGCTCTAGTCTCAGGACTTAAACACAATTTGCTAAGTGTTAGTCAAATCTGTGATAGAGGTTATCATGTGGATTTCTTTGAAGAACACTGTGAAGTTGTAAGCAAATCTACAGGAAAAGTTGTTCTGAAAGGATACAGGCATGGTAACATTTATGAAGCCAAGCTTTTAAAAAGTACTGATGGTTCTGCAATATGTCTGTTAAGTAGAGCATCAATTGAAGAAACCTGGAATTGGCACAAGAAACTCTCTCATTTAAATTTCAACAATATAAATGAACTAGTCAAGAAAGATCTTGTGAGAGGTTTTCCAAAATCAGTATTTGCTCCTGATGGCCTTTGTGATTCTTGTCAAAAGGCAAAATAAAGAAAATCTTCAATCAAGAGCAAGACTGAATCTTCAATTCTTGAGCCTTATCATCTACTACCTGTTGATCTATTTGGTCCAGTGAATGTCATGTCTATTGCAAAGAAGAAATATGCTATGGTCATAGTGGATGAGTTCACCAGATACACATGGGTGTATTTCTTGAACATAAAAAGTGAAACTGCATCTATCTTGATTGATCATGTCAAACAACTGGATAAAGTGGTTAAAGACTCTCTGAAAATCATAAGAAGTGATAATGGCACTGAGTTCAAGAATTTGATTATGGAAGAGTTCTGCAAAGACCAAGGAATCAAGCAGGAATTCTCTGCTCCTGGAACTCCACAGCAAAATGGAGTTGTTGAAAGAAAGAATAGAACTCTCATTGAAGCTGCACGAACTTTGCTTGATGAGGCAAAGATACCAACCTATTTTTGGGCTGAAGCTGTGTAGACTGCTTGTTTTACTCAAAATGCAACACTCATTAACAAGCATGGAAAGAGACCATATGAGATGTTGAAGAAAAAGAACCAAATCTGAAGTATTTTCATGTATTTAGATGCAAGTGTTTTGTTCTTAAGACTCATCATGAACAGCTATCCAAATTTGATCTAAAAGCTGATGAAAGAATTTTTGTTGGATATCCACTTTCCACAAAAGCCTTCAGAGTCTACAATTTGAGAACAAGGTTTGTCATGGAATCTATCAATGTCTCTTTTGATGATAAGAAGATTACAGGACTTGAAGATTTCAATGATCATGATAAGCTGCGATTTGAGAATGAAGTTTTAAATTCTGATACTATAAATCCTGACAGTCTAAATCCTGATACTGTAAACTCTGATGGATTAAACTCTGATGTTATTGAAACTGTGGTGACTACGCCAAAGGAAGATGCACCTGTGCAGGGGGAGCATACTGAAGATACAACCACATCTCAAGAAGCATCAGAACCTACAACTGGCTCTTCAAGTTCTGATTCATCAAGTTCTGATGGGCCAAGTTCTGATAATTCTGGGAACTCCAATTTTGAAGGATCCAACTCAGAGAGCATAATTTCAGGGGGAGCATCAGAAAAGGTTTATGAAGACAGCATGGATCATGGGGGAGCATCCAATTTTAGAGAAAACCTTCCATCTGCAAGGAAGTGGACTAAAGCACATACACCTGACTTAATTATTGGAAATCCTGATATAGGTGTCAGAACTAGAACAGCTACATCAAATGAATGTCTCTATCATTCTTTTCTTTCTCAGACTGAACCAAAAAAAGTGGAAGAAGCTCTTCAAGATGCTGATTGGGTGCAAGCAATGCAGGAAGAGTTAAATGAATTTGAAAGAAATAAAGTCTGGACCCTAGTACAAAGACCAAATAACAGATCTGTTGTTGGTACAAAGTGGGTGTTCAGAAACAAAACTGATAGTGATGGCATAATTACAAGGAATAAAGAAAGGCCGGTTGTAAAAGGATATTCTCAACAGGAGGGAATTGATTATGATGAAACATTTACACCAGTTGCTAGATTGGAAGCCATAAGGATATTTTTGGCTTATGCTGCTCATAAAAGGTTTACAGTCTTTCAAATGGATGTAAAAAGTGCTTTTCTTAATGGAGAATTGGAAGAAGAAGTATATGTTGAACAACCTCCAGGTTTTGTAGATTCAAAATTTCCTAATCATGTCTACAGACTTGACAAAGCACTTTATGGCCTTAAGCAAGCTCCAAGAGCATGGTATGAGACATTAGCTCAGTTTCTACTGGAAAGTGGATTTAACAGAGGGACTATTGACAAAACACTGTTTTATCTCAACCATGGAAAGAACTTACTTTTGGTGCAGATATATGTTGATGATATCATTTTTGGTTCTACAAATGACAGACTTTGTAAAAGGTTTGCCAAGCTAATGCAGTCAAGATATCAAATGAGTATGATGGGAGAACTTAGTTATTTTCTGGGCCTTCAAGTCAAGCAGAATGAAGAAGGAACTTTTATTTGTCAATCTAAGTACACCAGAAATTTGTTGAAGAAATTTGGAATGCAAGATTGCTCAAGTGCATCCACTCCTATGGCCACTGCAACAAAATTGGACAAGGATACTGGTACATCAGTAGATATTACTGATTACAGAGGTATGATTGGCTCACTACTCTATCTAACTGCAAGTAGACCTGATATCATGTATGTTACCTGTCTTTGTGCAAGATTTCAAGCAGATCCAAGAGAACCTCATTTAACAGCTGTGAAAAGAATTTTCAAGTACCTTAAGGGTACAGCTGATCTGGGATTGTGGTATCCTAGAGAATCAAACTTTAAGCTAATAGGTTACTCAGATACAGATTTTGCAGAATGCAAAATTGACAGGAAAAGCACAAGTTGAAGCTGCCAATTTCTTGGAGGCAGATTAGTTTCTTAGTTTAGCAAGAAATAGAAGTCAATTTCCACATCAACTGCAGAAGCAGAGTACATTGTTGCAGGAAGCTGTTGTGCACAGATTCTTTGGATGAAGAATCAGTTACTGGATTATGGGTTAACATATTCTGAAATCCCTATCTACTGTGATAATCAAA
This sequence comes from Apium graveolens, assembly GCF_009905375.1. Classification (NCBI taxonomy): domain Eukaryota; kingdom Viridiplantae; phylum Streptophyta; class Magnoliopsida; order Apiales; family Apiaceae; genus Apium; species Apium graveolens. The sequence goes on from NC_133654.1 coordinate 92,940,681, forward strand.
GTGCTATTGCTATGACAGGTAATCCAGTTCAACACTCAATGACAAAGCACATCAGCATTAGGTACCACTTCAAAAGGGAACATGTGGATGAAGGTACAGTGGAATTGCATTTTGTTCCAACAAATCAACAACTAGCAGATATCTTCACAAAACCACTATGTGAAGCAACCTTTACAATATTGGTAAATGAACTTGGAATGGTTTCAGGATCTTTTTCTAAATCTGCTTAGTTTATGTTCTGATACATCAGACTTTATGATCAGTATTTACAGATATTACTATCTTTGTGAATTCTGTGCCTAAATTGAAAATTTGCTTAAATGCTGATTATTGTCTGATATGAATTTCTAAACTCTGATAGTCATATGAATGTTTCTGTGACTATTCAATCCAATGAGGATAATTGTGCGAGATGCTGAACTATTAGTCTTTAATATACTAAAGATCCCATGTCTGAAGTAATTGTTTATGTGGAAATCTCTTAACACAAGCAAATTCTGATATTGAGCTTAGCTGAAGTTTACTTTGTGTATCTTATTACTAAGTCAAAAACTAGAATAGTGCTTCTTATCTGTTAAATTCTGATGTTAGTAAATCTGATGGATGTACTAAGTGCTGATAAGCCTCACTTATCAATAGAAAAGAAAAGAAATAAAAATCAGGTACTCCTTTGAGATCTAGAGTAAAAAAATATGGAAGGGAAGACCCATGTGCATTGCTGGTATTAAGTAATATGCATTAGAAAAGCAGAATAAAGTTTTCTTGGTGACTTTCCACATTCTCTGATTACTGGAGAAATACTCTGATAATAGCATAAATTCTGATAAGTAGTTGTGACTCACTTACACTGAGAAGCCACTATAAAAAGGAATTTCAAAAGATGCATAAAATGAGCACAAAACAGTTGAGGTGGACTCATGCATGAACTCATTTTATAGTAGACTTCAGAATAATGACAGATTAAGCAAAGTTCTTAGTTATGCCTTATTTCTAAGTTGTACTGAAGTGAATCAGACTTTACTCTTTGTCTGATATTTAGCTTAATGCACACACATACACTCCATATGAATGATGAAAATTACTGTGGTGATAAATGTTATTTTGGATGAACAGTTTAAGTGTTAGTTGCATAAATTCTGAGGACAAGTTCTGATGGAAGTTCTGATGATTAAGTTCTGATGTATCTGTATCAGTATTTGTGTGAAGAATTACAGGAATAAACATTCACTTTTCGAGTTAAGAAGCCATATTCTGATGACTTTTAAATTCTCTTAATAATCAAGTTCTGATGTTGACGTGGCAGTATTTATTTACTTGGTTTATTTTTAGTCATTACCTCAACGGTCATATTTTTTGAATATTGGTTTATGTGAGATAAAGCAATAATAATCATTTGTTTAGTGGGAACAGTTTTTTTTTAAAACTGAAAGTGCAAAGTCATAATTGCTTATTTACCGTGCACATTAACTTTTGCCTTAACTGCTACATGTTTCACAGGTGTAATGGTTTGTTCCACTCCTCATTAACTGCTGTAACGTGGGTTGTCTAATTAAAAGAGATAAAAGATTTTCAAATTTTTATTCATATTTTTATTCTATTTCACTCTCTCTCTTTTCTTATTCTCTCACATTTTCAGACAGTTCACTATACAGACATTTCATCAAACACCTTTCAGGAAAACAAGTTTCTCAATTATTTCTGATGGCGCCCAAGGATTTAATTATTGATGGAGCCAAGTTTGTACCAAATAACTATGCTGTAATCTTGAACAAGGCTGAAGATCCATCAGATTTGCACTTTGTGCAAGATTTCTTAGGAAATAGTGAGATTGGGTATGCTTTGACCCAACCTCAAACCATTTCAAGCCAACAAGTACTGACGTTTTGGCGGACTGGGATTTCTGATGATGGTGGTGCTACTGGTACTCCAAGCATCGTATTTGAAGTAAATGATGTTGAACATGTAGTTACACCTGGGGCAGTTCGCAAAGCTCTCCACTTACCAGAAGGCTATACATTCTCAACAGTGGAGGACCCTGTTCTACAGCAGCTTATGGCCAGTTTGGGTTATGAGAAAAGTTTGGGAAAGCTTGGACAACTGAAAAAAGCAAATATCAGGAAATAATGGAGCTTTTTCTTTGATTGCATCACTAAGGCATTCGCCAATAAATGCTCCAACTTTGATGCTATTCCAATCATGAGTCAGCAAATCGGGTATGCTCTTATTCATCAAACTCACTTTGATTTTGCAAGTGTTGTGCTAGGTTTCATAGGGGATAGGATGACAGAGGATATGAATGTAGTATACTTGGCTAGATTCTGTCAGCTTATATATACTTTTTGTTGTGCTGATGAACCCCAACCTACCACTGATTTAATTCCACCCTTTAAGCTTGCAAAAAGGGCTTTTAATGATTTATTAAATGCTGACAATAAGAAACAAGATGTTAGACCCTTACAAATACCTCAGTTAGAGAAACAGATACTGGTAAATGCTGATCCTCAAACCTACACATCTGTTTACCCTGATGTTCAATCCACATCCCAGCCACCACAACAGCCATCAGAACATATCACATCTACACTGTAAGAACCCAAATTTTTGACATCGGTAAAAGACCTTTATGAATGGTAATATAATAACTTAAATTTTTGAGACCTTGTAAAACGTTTAATGCATAGTAACCCTGACGGACGGGAAAAACTTTTGAGACCACACTATGTAGTGCATGAGAAAATGAGTTTTGGAGTTGATATTACGATTATACGTACTAAATGAGTGTATGTAAACGCTATTAGTTTTCGAAGAAAATGAACTTTGAAAAACGACCGTATTTATGACTCATCGAGGATTACGGGAATCACAGTATAATTACGAGATTAAAACCCTACGGATTTATATTCAAGTATGATAATTAAAAATATAAGGAATAAATACGAAAGGAATTACGTCGCGAACCATTTACGAATAAGTATTACGAAAACGTTTAAGCGACCGAGCGAACGCGTAAATAATTAAATAAACGTAACGCCCTAACTAAAACATGGTAAGAGAGTAACCATGGTTACTTTATCAAATATTAAGCTAACCTTAGGATATAAAGCAAGCTATCCAAATAATGTGCTAAGGAAGCTAACATAAGTAGTATCTAGGAAGCTACCAAAGATTTGTCCCTAAAATTTGCAACAAGAATAAACCTAGGATTCAACCTAGGAGAATAAAAATCAAGTGCAAGATCTTCCACCCCATTTCCTAGAAGTTACCTAGCAAATCAACCAAGCTAAGCAACCAAGAGGAGTATAAATACCCCCCTTGATGCTTCCATTCGGCCCTAATGCAAAAGAAGGAGAATTCAAATTCAAATCTCCAAGTTCTAGCTCTTGTAAAATCATCCAATTAATTCTCAAGCCTCCTAGAAATTAAACTAATGTAAGAAAATTCTTTCATCTCTTTTTATCAAGGTTTGATGGGTGAAATAAATTCAAGAAACTCACTAGTGAATAGTGTGAATATTAACCTCTCTTTGGTTTCTTGATTTCAATGATGGTTTTAGGTCCCAAAAATCATACCAAGCACTTCCAAGCCTCCACCATCGTCAAAAACACATCTCAAAATTTCAATAAAGGTAAAAATCTTTGGCCCAACTTTATTTAAGATTCATTTTTAAGATCCATTTAGTATGTGGTAGAAAACTTAGTTTAAGAAGTGGTATTGTTGAGATCTTGAAGTTGAAGTTAAGTAGATCTAAGGTTAATTGTTGTTGCCTCAAGAACATGATGTTCTTTAGAGGATTTTGTGTGTTGATGATGAAATGATGATTGTTGGTGGTTGTGTTAAGAGTTAGGGCGTAAACGAAACCCCGATCATAAACGTAACCCGGTTAAAACCAACGAATCGCAACTTTAAGTTTCTGCAGAAAGTCCCGAAGTTTTAAACTGTAGTTTCTTGAAAAATAACCCTTGATCATGATATGAAATGTTATGAGGATCGCTTAGGCGCTTGAATCGCTTAATTCCGATTTACGGATCAAAGGTTATGGTTTTTTTAGTAAAAGTGATTTACGCGACAAAAACTGCTACAAATCACGAACTTTGAAAATATAAAGGATCGACTTAAAAGTATTCATAAATCATGAAATTTTTCAGAGAGTAACATATTGAGTTTCCTAATAGCCATAAAAATTTCAAGTAAAAATAATGATTCTCAATTTTATAAAAATATCGGAGCCGAGACCGCGCGAGTAAAAACCGTAAGAATCCATAAGTGGAGCCGACGACGATAAAGAGAATGAACCTAAGATACTTAGAAAAATGAAGCGACCATGATGTAAATAAGGACTTAAAGGAATAATAAGGGTCGTATAAGTTGAGAGGGTGCATAATAAATAGCGCATGAGTGCGAGTCACCGTAAATTAGAACGGGACCTAACGAGATGAATTGTGTTTATGGTCATAAATTTCCGAACGGAACCTAGAGCATCCTCCACCTCGAGATACCCAGGCAAGTTTTCAAACCCTACCTTTTAAGAACTGTTGTGTTGTGAATATTTTACAAAACTGTGATATATGCATGAGATTGCTTTAAACTGTTTTACGAAGTTTGAGATGTATTACATTACTCAATTGTTGATAATTTCTAATATATGTTCATACCGAGTTCGAAATGTTATATTTAGACCGAGAGTCGGTTGGTGTAAGCTTATAAAAAGAACCCGGAGGTATCCCGGAGGAGTTTATAATTGAGAACGTAACGCTAGCGAGTAGCGTGGCAGGTATATATTTTAGACCGAGGATCGGTCAGTAAAAATTGATGAAAATCCAAAAGTATTCCAGAGGTGCTTATTTAAGAATATTAACGCTATAGTAGAGCATGATGTATAAGTCATAAGACCGAGAGTCGGTCAGTTTTGTTTTATTAAATATAAACCCGGAAATCATCGCGATGATATTATAGGACGATTATAAGTCCATAATAGTACGTTTTAAAGGGACTCAACGTCCACTTACGAAACAATAAAACACCTCGAACTTTTATTAAAACGATTTCCCAACGATCATATTCCCTCAATTATATTTTATTGTCCAGATAATAAATAATATATGCTTATTCCTTATTATGAGAGTAGTATACTCCAACGATTATTTATTTCAAACTCGATTAAGCTTTATAGATTATTAATTATGCAGACGCAAACTTGTTGAGGAATATTATTTTAAATAAATCTTTTAAGAAGTAAACTCATTCGAGGTTTGATTATTATCAATCTCCATTTAATTATTTATTAAAGGGTTTATTATTGATTTAAAAATCGTAGATCCTGATTTAAAATATACTTTCTGATTTCAGAATATTATTTGAATATTTTCAGATCATCGGTGAATATTATCCCGACATATTTAATATGTTGAATATAGTTTCGAGAAGAAACTTTTCCCCTTATTAATTATCTGTTGACAACGGTCAACTCACATCCTTAGTACTTCCTCCGAAATTCTCGGAAGTGCGTATATACATATATATACTCTTATATCTTAGAGAGATAAGCTATTTCTATCAACAAGCAAAACGCTTGGGGAACTTCCATATGGTTCGAGTTCTCGAGATTGATAGAATTCTTTTAAAGGATAAGGGAGGGGTAGACTCTGGTACTATGTGTGCTAGATGGACTACGAAAGGTACCGCAGGCGAAGGTACTCTGTATACTCAGGAACTTGTGAAGTATGTGTATACCTGAAAATGGGACACGTAGCCCGAATGCGGCAAGGGTGATACCCGAGGGATGACGGTTTCGTCCTTCAACTAGTAGAAAAGGTTACTTTATCGCAGTACGACTGATCATCGTATCCGGTGGCTCCAACGAATGTCCTATTCTTCCAATTGGAATTGTGATGCAATACCGTATCCCAAGCCTAGGTGTTGGGTTTACTATTAAGGTATTCGCAGGTTAATAAAATCCACTAAAGGATTGTTTTCATAAAGAGGTGTGTATCACCAAGTAAAACTATTTTTGAAGGAAACGTATTTATCAAATATGATGTTTTACGTGAGTTTATCATACAGCCATTTTCATACTGTACATTATTATTTTGGGCATTATAGCTCACTCTTGCTTTCTTTTAAATGACACAACACAACAGATGACCAGTATGCCGGTGTGGGACTTAGTCGCTTGCAGTCATGGGGGGGATCCCTGACAGCTTTGTCTCAGGTGTGCTAGAGTATCAAATAGATATAAGATATTAGTCGTAATTATTGTAACTTCATGTAGAGGTTATAAATAATTGTTTGAGATCCTGTAAAGTACATTTGAGTGTAATAAAAGAAGATTACATTTTGTACATCATTTCTAAGGCTATAACTTGTGTGTGCAAGTATGAGATTGGGGTCTGTTGGATTATTGAATCAATACCAGGATACACATGAGTGAAGGATGGCATGACGACCCAGATTACTGACCCCGAATTTGGGGGCATTACAGAAATGGTATCAGAACATTAAGTTATAGTACTCAGAAACGAGAGTGTTATGAGTCTGTCTAGATGCGAGATTTTGTGAGAGCCCATATAGAGTTCATCATTGGGCTACCGGATGTAGCCTCAATATGCAGGTTAGGATAAGAGTATATTTGAGGTATCAAGGTATGACTAATGAGACCATTGGAGAATATCAGAATGATGAGGAGAAAAATTAGAATAATATTTGATTTGGCAAGGATATGGATGTCGAACTTGGAGTGGAGTCTCCAGAGCATTTGGGGAAAAGACGATATTACCAACACAATATGTAAATTTTGATAACACGAGCCTTGATACTCGTAGTTCTTTATAGGTTGCCCGTGAAGGGGGCATCACATGTGAGGATCATGAAGTCTAATTATTAATATACAGTTGAGGTTATTGACCTAGACTAGTTGAAGGTGTCATTTTACCAATAAGAAGGTGAATATCGTATTAATGACAAATTCAGCAGAGATAGTGTCTGATATACCCTTGAGGATTTTTTTTATTTCTATTAAGGAATATTTGAATATAATATAAGAATATTATCATAAGATGAGTACATTACATGATATTATTAGTGCACTTAACATGAAGGGTTATGATGGTTTAGCTCAGAGATCGAGAGCATCGAGAATTGATGGCATGACTACAATTGGATGGCATAAGATTACAATGAGCGATAGTTCGATCTTAGAACCTTCTAAAAAGGATAGACCAGTGAGTCTAATGTGGAATTATTCGGTAGATATGATGTCAGAGGCTACGTATATATACACATAGACCTCTAATATATTCGGTAACGTATGTTCAATTACACACACATGCCACTGAACTTATGGACTGCATTGAGATCCCTAAGAGATCTCTTTGATATGTTCCCAGGGGGAACTGGCCACTTATAATTAGTAACGGATGCGTGTAGCAGGCAACTATCGGCTTAACATATGTTTTTGGAATATTTCTGAGTAAGGCCTTCGAGGTAAAACACCGGAATGACAGATATACGTGCGAAAGTCAAGATTAGTAAGCGATTTTAAAATGATGTTGAAAGAGAAACTATTTGAAATATGGAATTACGAAGAAGAAGAGGTGGGATCATCCTCAGATGGATAATGACGAGAGTTAGGATAATCAGTGAAATCTTTTGGCACCTACTCACTGTCACGTTACTCCCTCCAAACTGTTGATCATTTGTATTGCCTCGATAAGTCATATCAGGCAATCCTTTTTGTTCACTACTTTGAACTTCTGATGTGACCATCTTGAATAGTCTTTCTCCGCATCAGGACTTTCTCAATTCTTTTAGTTGATCAATGAACTTTCATTCATAGATTAGGATCTTCTTGTTCGGCTCAGAGCTATTTATACTTTATTTCAATTATACAAGGAATTTCTTTTTCCTCAATTCATTGATGAATATTCATAATGAATATCTTTATTTGATTCTTCTTTCATACTTACTCTTCTCGGTCGAGATTGTAAATATTTAACAAATTGTTAAAAACATGGATGATCAAATATCCATATATTCCTCGGGAATCCTTTTTCCTTTAATCGGGATGAAATTATATATTGAACTTTGAAATCATAGTAAGGGTATCAATTTGATATTGGTATTCTGATTTAATTCTATTCTGATAAAGTATGTGAACTAGGGCACCTATGAGTGTACCCTTTATTTGGAAAGAAATATTTGATAAGAGGCTATCGATTGTTCCGATGCCAAGACCACTCGATTCAGAGTTATAATTGTCTTTTTCAGCCCAAATTTAAAAACTCTTTATTTCAAAATCGTTATCCAGGTAGCCACAATTTCTTCAGTGGTTACGATGTTGAGATTTTTACAAACAAACTGAAATATGCCTGGTTGCATATGTTCTCACGAATGCCTAGTTAATTGTCCTAACTAGTCAAATTTTAATTAATACGACAAAAGCCTAGCTAATCATCCTAGCTAGTTGCTATGGGCCAAACCAATTGTGCTGGCCATTTTCTTAGCCGATTGATAATATTGCTTGATATGGACTAGTTATTATTTTGCTAGTTCCACTTCCAATAAAATTTTGATTATCCCATAGTGCATTATATATGCCAGAATTAATTGTTGACGAAATTTTTAAAGAATGATTTAATTGAGACCTAACTAGGTCACCCACTCAAACGAGAATTCACATTCAGTTTTATGAAATATTTTATTCTTTCGTTTATATAACGAATATCCAATTAAAACTTCAAAGTGATTGAAGAACAATATACTTCCTTATTTATTAATCATTCGATAAAATTGCTTCTTTCAAAATAGCACCTCTTGGAGACCTCAATGGTTAACCTTTGGTGGAGGATGTTATTCGATATTTCTTTCATTTTTCTGGAAGAAAAGTATTCTTTCAATGGGAAAATCTTACAAATATCATTCGTATGATGTTATTATTCAACAATCATTGCTTTGAATGGATATTTTCCATAATATCACAATATAAAATTCTAAGGACATGGAAGGATAATCCTTGTTGTATTCTTCCTTCCAAGTTATAAATTTTCTGAGTGTTGTGACTCTTTTATTCAGAGCTCATTATTTGTTTAGATGCCAGATCTTGAAATCTTGTTAAGATTGTCTAAATTTCATCGATACCATGAAAATAATTTTTCCAAGGCTAATTGCCTTCCCATCAAAGAGAGGAATAGTTGAGAACCGGTTGTTGTAATATGAGACTGAAATCTAAGTGCTATGGTGGTGCAATCGGAGCATCGTCATGAGTAAGTTGTTTTAAAGAGAAGAATACCATGTTTAGTTATTATCATAAGTATCTTTAAGATGATTATAGAAGAACGAAAATAGGGATACGACGTGATTAGTGAGGTACACTTCTATGAAACATTATCGGGATAGGTGCTAATAAATTCGGGGAAAAAAAACAAAAAAACAAGCATGTATGAATTTAAGGAATAAGATTTTTCAAAAGGTGAAGGTAAGGTTTGTAGAGATCCCGTGCTAGAAATACTCGACGATAAAAATAGGATGTTGCGTGAAGTCTAATGATATGTCTACGCAGCTTAAGGACCGTAACATAAGGCTTTCTAATAATAATCTAGAATAATTGCGATAAGGTTCAGACTGAAAGGGACATGGAGTTTACTCATGAGAAAAGTTTGGAATTTTTTTTACACTGAACACGAGATAGAGGGTATAGTCAAATTGATCAAAGGCTATGATTGAGAAATCTATTATCATCAAGGAAAGGCCAATGTGGTGGCCGACACTTTAAGAAGGAAAAGATATATTGAGGATGACAAATCTCAGAATAACTGATGAGAAGGATCGCATGAAAAGAACGCTTCATTACTTAATAAGAAGACTTAAAGATGCCTAAAAATGTAAATGGATATTAGTCATGACAGAATATGAAAGGGGATGTCATCGAGTAGGTAAGTAAGTATTCGACATAGTTGGAAAATGAAAACGAAAAGGCGAGGGTTAAAATTTTGGCGATTTCAACTTGTAGATGACCCAAATAAGGTTAGGAGTTAATTATAATGAATTTTGAAGGAGGATTATCAAGAACCAAGTTAGCCGTCGTGCTATTTGAGGATTTTGAGTGATAGGTTAAATAAGACCGCTTACTTTATTATGCAAACGATAGATGTCCACTCTACAAAATTGATATGAACGCAGAAGAGATAATTGGGACAGAGAGACCCCGTGACGACTGCGCCGCACAAGGACCCAAGATTTAATTTCATAACGGGACTATTTCCTAAGATATTTTACAAAAAAAGGATGGACAGAGGAATGACTTAGAGTTCTCAATTCGACGAGTAGGATGAGAGGACTATCCTGACCATTGAGAATACAACTAGCGGCTTAACAACGGTTTGGGGAATCGCCTATTGTTGACAGATAATTCGTGTAGATGTACTTACCACGCTAGCATACGAAAAATAGTCGCCGATATCCCTTACGAAGGGCAACGTGAAAGAATGAAGGATGTCATTGTCAGAACTGATAGAAGGCAAAGAAGATCATGCACGCCCTATAAAGGCCACTAGTAGCAGGTACCAATAAATGTGAATACATCTAAGGCGCTAGCAAGAATAACGAGTACGACCCAGAAAGTGTCGTAGTACTATAGATATTATACGGAGAATGATTAAAGAAGTCCGACCGATGACGGAAGCTGAACGTTGCATGATCCTAAAATGTGTCAATAAATTGCGTATGAAATGGTGCTTCCTTCAAAATGAAAACATGACGATGACGTGCTTTACGTTACTAAGGGAAGAAATGTTAAAACTGGCGCTAAACGTGTAGCAGGAGACGAGCATGTAGAAATGCAACAAGAACTTCTTACATGACTTAATCGACAGAAATGATACACTCAAAATGGGAAAACGTTAAGGTATCAATCTCTAGAACTAGTAGGAGCGATGTAGGGGGAAACGAATAAGTGGAAGGATGATTCTAAACACTAGAAGATGCGCTAATCGTCCATGTTATCAATTTTTAAGGGAAATGAAGTGGCCAGTTAACGTTAATCGAATTATCAACAATAACGAGTTATCATGCGTTCATTGGAACGGCTACAAAGCTTTGTACGGAAGAAAGAATCATTCTCTCTTAGGTTGGGAAGAAATCGGTAAGCGGAGGATACTGTACCATAGTTGAGTCAACGGACTAAAGGAATTCCTAGAAGTGGCAGCACAGGATGAACAATAGAGATATGCGGACCAGAACTATAAAGACATAAAGTACGAAGTAGCGGACCAATTATTGTTGAAAGTACCTCCCGAGGAGGGAGTGATGAGATTCGAAAGGGAAAAAATGTTGAACCCAAGATAATTGGACCAGTTAAAGGATTAAAGGACTAAGAAAGTTGACTTATAAATTAGCACCATCGTCGAACGGTCACTAAGTTTATAACGAGTACCACGAATCGACATTAGGAAATTTAACCGTCAAAACTAAACATATGATTGAAAATGAGCTAATAAGCTTGTAGCCAGACTTAGCGTATGTCGAGTAACGTGTAGAGATCATAAGACTACAAGGACAAGTACCCAAAAATATATTGGATGGATGAGTGGAAATTTTATGAAGAGATCAAATACTGCAAGGTCAATGTGAGAACTCGAGGTTGTCATGCGAGAAGTATATCCCTACCTATTTCTGAACTGATTCCGGGATGGAATCCTTTTAAGGGGGGAAGACTGTAAGAACCCAAATTTTTGACATCGGTAAAAGACCTTTATGAATGGTAATATAATAACTTGAATTTTTGAGACCTTGTAAAACGTTTAATGAATAGTAACCCTGACGGACGGGAAAAACTTTTGAGCCCACACTATGTAGTGCATGAGAAAATGAGTTTCGGAGTTGATATTACGATTATAAGTACTAAATGAGTGTATGTAAATGCTATTAGTTTTCGAAGAAAACGAACTTTGAAAAATGACCGTATTTATGACTCATCGAGGATTACGGGAATCACAGTATAATTACGAGATTAAAACCCTACGGATTTATATTCAAGTATGATAATTAAAAATATAAGGAATAAATACGAAAGGAATTACGTCGCGAACCATTTACGAATAAGTATTACGAAAACATTTAAGCGACCGAGCGAACGCGTAAATGATAAAATAAACGTAACGCGCTAACTAAACCATGGTAAGAGAGTAACCATGGTTACTTTATCAAATAGTAAGCTAACCTTAGGATTATCAAGCAAGCTATCCAAATAATGTGCTAAGGAAGCTAACATAAGTAGTTTCTTGGAAGCTACCAAAGATTTGTCCCTAAAATTTGCCACAAGAATAAACCTAGGATTCAACCTAGGAGAATAAAAATCAAGTGCAAGATATTCCACCCCATTTCCTAGAAGTTACCTAGCAAATCAACCAAGCTAAGCAACCAAGAGGAGTATAAATACCCCCCTTGATGCTTCCATTCGGCCCTAATGCAAAAGAAGGAGAATTCAAATTCAAATCTCCAAGTTCTAGCTCTTGCAAAATCATCCAATTAATTCTCAAGCCTCCTAGCAATTAAACTAAGGTAAGAAAATTCTTTCATCTCTTTTTATCAAGGTTTGATGGGTGAAATAATTTCAAGAAACTCACTAGTGAATAGTGTGAATAATAACCTCTCTTTGGTTTCTTAATTTCAATGGTGGTTTTAGGTCCCAAAAATCATACCAAGTACTTCCAAGACTCCACCATCCTCAAGAAAACATCTTAAGATTTCAAGAAAGGTAAAAATCTTTGGCCCAATTTTATTTAAGATTCATTTTTAAGATCCATTTAGTATGTGGTAGAAAACTTAGTTTAAGAAGTGGTATTGTTGAGATCTTGGAGTTGAAGTTAAGTAGATTTAAGGTTGATTGTTTTTGCCTCAAGAATGTGATGTTCTTGAGAGGAGTTTGTGTGTTGATGATGGAATGATGATTGTTGGTGGTTGTGTTAAGAGTTAGGGCGTAAACGAAACCCCGATCGTAAACGTAACCCCGTTAAAACCAACGAATCGCAACTTTAAGTTTTTGTAGAAAGACCCGAAGTTGTACACTGTAGTGTCTTGAAAAATAACCCTTGATCGTGATAGGAAATTTTATAAGGATCGTTTAGGTGCTTGAATCGCTTGATTCCGATTTACGGATCTAAGGTTATGGTTATTTTAGTAAAAGTGATTTACGCTACAAGAACTGCTACAAATCATGAACTTTGAAAATATAAAGGATCGACTTAAATGTATTCATAAATAATGAAATTTTTACAGAGAGTAAAATATTGTGTTTCCTAACTTCCATAAAAAGTTTAAGTAAAAATAATGATTTCTCCATTTTATAAAAATATCGGAGCCGAGACCGCGCGAGTGAAAACCGTAAGAATCCAATAAGCGGAGCCGACGACGATAAAGAGAATGAACCTAAGATACTTAGAAAAATGAAGCGGCCATGTGAATAAGGACTTAAAGGAATAATAAAGGTAGTATAAGTTGAGAGGGTGCATAATAAATAGCGCATGAGTGCGAGTCACCGTAAATTAGAACGGGACCTAACGAGATGAATTGTGTTTATGGTCATAGATTTTCGAGCGGAACCTAGAGCATCCTCCACCTCGAGATACCCAGGCAAGTTTTCAAACCCTACCTTTTAAGAACTGTTGTGTTGTGAATATTTTACAAAACTGTGATATATGCATGAGATTGCTTTAAACTGTTTTACGAAGTTTGAGATGTATTACATTACTCAATTGTTGATAATTTCTAGTATATGTTCATACCGAGTTCGAAATGTTATATTTAGACCGAGAGTCGGTTGGTGTAAGCTTATAAAAAAACCCGGAGGTATCCCGGAGGAATTTATAATTGAGAACATAACGCTAGCGAGTAGCGTGGTAGGTATATATTTTAGACCGAGGATCGGTCAGTAAACATTGATGAAAATCCAGAAGTATTCTGGAGGTGCTTATTTAAGAATATTAACGCTATAGTAGAGCATGATGTATAAGTCGTAACACCGAGAGTTGGTCAGTTTTGTTTTATAAAATATAAACCCGGAAATCATCCCGGTGATATTATAGGACGATTATAAGTCCATGATAGTACGTTTTAAAGGGACTCAACGTCCACTTACGAAACAATAAAACACCTCGAACTTTTATTAAAACGATTTCCCAATGATCATATTCCCTCAACTATATTTTATTGTTCGGATAATAAATAATATATGCTTATTCCTTATTATGAGAGTGGTATACTCCAACGATTATTTATTTCAAACCCGATTAATCTTTATAGATTATTAATTATGTAGACGCAAATTAGTTGAGGAATATTATTTTAAATAAATCTTTTAAGAAGTAAACTCATTCGAGGTTTGATTATTATCAATCATCATTTAATTATTTATTAAAGGGTTTATTATTGATTTAAAAATCATAGATCCTGATTTAAAATATACTTTCTGATTTCAGAATATTATTCGAATATTTTCAGATCGTCGGTGAATATTATCCCAACATATTTAATATGTTGAATATAGTTTCGAGAAGAAACTTTTCCCCCTTATTAATTATCTGTTGACAACGGTCAACTCACATCCTTAGTACTTCCTCCGAAATTCTCGAAAGTACGTATATACATATATATACACTTATATCTTAGTGAGATAAGCTATTTCTTTCAACAAGCAAAACACTTCGGGAACTTCGATATGGGTTGAGTTCTCGAGATTGATAGAATTCTTTTAAAGGACAAGGGAGGGGTAGACTCTGGTACTATGTGTACTAGATGGACTACCAAAGGTACCGCAGGCGAAGGTACTCAGTGTACTCAGGAACTTGTGAAGTATGTTTATACCCGAAAATGGAACACGTAGCCCGAATGCGGCAAGGGTGATACCCGAGGGATGACGGTTTCGTCCTTCTACTAGTAGAAAAGGTTACTTTATCGCAATACAACTGATCATCGTATGCGGTGGCTCCAACGAATGTCCTATTCTTCCAGTTGGAATTGTGATGCAATACCGTAACCCAAGCCTAGGTGTTGGGTTTACTATTAAGGTATTCGCAGGTTAACAAAATCCACTAAAGGATTATTTTCATAAAGAGGTGTGTATTACCAAGGAAAACTATTTTGAAGAAAACGTATTTATCAAATATGATGTTTTACGTGAGTTTATAATACAGTCATTTTCATATTGTACATTATTATGTTGGGCATTATATCTCACTCTTGCTTTCTTTTAAATGACACAACACAACAGATGACCAGTATGCCGGTGTGGGACTTAGTCGCTTGCAGTCATGGGGAGGATCCCTGACAGCTTTGTCTCAGGTGTGCTAGAGTATCAGATAGATATAAGATATCAGTCGTAATTATTGTAACTTCATGTAGAGGTTATAAATAATAGTTTGAGATCCTGTAAAGTACATTTGAGTGTAATAAACGAAGATTACATTTTGTACGTCATTTCTAAGGCTATAACTTGTGTGTGCAAGTATGAGATTGGGGTATGTTGGATTATTGAATAAATACCAGGATACACATGAGTGAAGGATGGCGTAACGACCCAGATTCCTGACCCCAGATTTGGGGGCGTTACATACACAAACACCTTCAACTTCATAACCTCAACCTACTCAACCCTCAATCAGGACATATTTCAAACCATCACAGTCATCTCAACCTTCAGCACATCCTGTGAAGCCTTCATCTTCCAAACCCAGGAGGACTAAGACAGTACCTAAGACTCAATAGAAGAGAAGGAAACTTGTTCTGAGAGATGAGTCAGACAATGAGGAACAGGTTCCCATATCTGAACATATTGTAGTAGAAGCTGAGAAGATCTCTTCTCAGAAAGACATTGTAAATGGGAGTTCTAGGCCTCTCAAAAGGCTTAGAAAGCTAAATCCTAATGATAAAGCTCATACAGTGTCTCCACCCTTGAAGAAAATGAAAAAGCATAGTGCTCACAGGGACACAGTTGAGTCAGAATCAGATAATGAGGAAGCAGGTAAGGAAGGGGGTCAGGAATCTCTGATCCCAACAGAACCAATTGTTATTGAATCACTTCCTTCAGCACAACCAGAAACTGCTCAAGACAGAGTGCCTACTCCTCCTGTGTCACCTATAATTGAACAAGTACATACTGATGACCCAGGTACAAGTGCTGAGATTGATATAAATAACTTGATTGTGCCTGAGGTTTTGTACTTAGAAGTTCCACCAACTCAAATCACTCCACCAACAACACCAATTCTAGATGCTGATTTTAATAAAGATATTCCTACTACACCAATTTTGAATCTGGATGATGAAAATCAGATTTTAGGTGGGCATCAAGGTTTGGCTGTTGATCAGAACTTCGTTGGAGATCAGCACTTAAAGGATAATGTTGAAGCCTCAATAGCCTCTCATACTTTTTTTTATCAGAGGATGTTGATGATGCTGATTCTATAAGTTCTGATGCTGCTAATGCTGAACTTACTGGTGAAGCTGCTGCCAATGTAGATGCTGATGCAGCTGGTCCATCAGGACATGCACCTCAACAAGCTCCAAACAAAGCTGAATTAATCAAGAAGTTTGTTAGAGAAGATGCACCAGTACCTTGGAGTGAAACTCCTAGAGGAAGGGAGTGGACTAAGGAATGGAACAAAGTTGATTTTGTTCCTACTTCAAACATACTTGCTCAGCACTTGGCTAAAGCTGATGAGATGCTAGTCAATGATGATTTCAAGATGCAGCTCAGAGTTACTGCACTAAGTACAAGGTATCTTCAAGGTCAACAATCTGTGACTCAGGCCAAGGTAGATAAGATTCAAGAATCCTTAAATCAGCAAGATATGCTTGTCAAGCTGGACAAGAAAAGGTTTTTCAAACCTACCTTTGACAGGATCGAGTACATTGAGAAAACTCAGGAGAAGCAACAGGCTCAGATTGATGAAATTCTGAAGAATCAAGCTTCTCATCAAAATCAACTCAATGAGATCCAATCCTCAGTGGAATTGCTTGTCTCTCTTCTTTTACTTGCTGATGCCAAAATGGGGGAGAAAGTAATTAAGTCCAAATGCAAAACTATTAAGACACTGAAGGGAAAGGATGATGGAAAAGATGACCAGGGAAACTCTGGAATGGGTGGAGGTCATGGTCAAGGTAAAGGTTTTTCATCAAGAAAGCTGGAACTACAAGTCAAAGAACAAGTTCTGATACTGGGAGAAGAATAAGTTCTGATACTGGTAAAAGGATAAGTTCTGATGAACATCTGGAACTTGATGAGGAAATTTTAAGACAGTTATTTCTGAAAGAAAATCCAGGAATGGACTTTGAGAGTCTAAAGGAAGAAGAAGCTAGACTTAAGTTAGAAAAAGTCAACTCCAAATCTAAAGCTTCTATTGTTGAAAAGAAACTTCCTAAGGCTAAAGGCATTGTTATAAAAGAAAGGACAAATCCTGAGGCAACTAAAGTCAAATCACAAGTAGAGATAGATCCAAGGTCCAAGGGCAAAGAAAAAGTTGATGAACCTGTAAAGGTTTATGTGCCATTCATGGATGAAGAAATATCTGATGAAGATGCTAGTCTTACTCTGATGAAAAGGAAGATTTCTCAAATAACCTCTGACATGGCTCATGTTGTTCAGAGTCAAGATATAGTAAGTCTTGATATGACAGTGAAGCAAGCAACCTCTGACATAGCTCAAGTTGGCTTGATATCAGAAGATAAGGAAAAGGAAATCTCTGACATTGCTCATGTTAAACCTTCCAAGTTACTCCTACCAGGATTCACCAAAGCTAAACAGACTCAATCTTTGAAGACTACAACAAGTGGTTTTGAGGTAAGAGTTGTTACAGGAAAAGAAGCAAGAGATAAATCTGGATTGGGTAGTGCTGATGAAAGAAGAATACAGAACACAACCAACGATCCAATTTCTTTAAGTGAACCAGGTGTTGGAGCAACTCCTGAAAGATTGAATCAGCTTGAATCTGTACAGATGGTTTACCATACATTTTTGAAAGAACACATCTTGTTATATTTTATGACAGATGGAAGGGTATACCATATTAGGCAGAATGCTATACCACTGAAGTATTTTGAGAAACTAGAACATGTTCTATTCTTACTTCAAGTGAAGAACAGGTTAACAGATAGTGCTACAAATTATTTGAAGACTCAAATTCAAAGACGGAAGAAGCTTTACTCTATAAAGTCTGAAAGCACATACTGTCCCAAGTACAAAGATCACAAAGGTGATATTGTCGAGATGAAGCCTAACTCTGCTAAGATAATTACTACTTTTCTGGGTTATAAGGCTGTGGAATTCAATCTTGAGTCTGACAAGGCATATTTATTCAGACTAGATCAGGATATAAGGAAAGCTAGAATAAATGATCTCATGGCTGCTATCTTTCAAATTGGTGAAGATACAGTTGAATTGAAGAATGCTAAAAGGAGGATGGTTAATGAACTTGAATATGCTGAGAGATGTTTGTTAAAGAACTATCTCAGAACAACTCCTGATATCAAAGAGATCAGTAATTGAAGCCAAGTCAAAGATCTACAACTGCTTAAATTCTGATGTGTATACAGACTGAAGCTGTTATCAGACCTTGAGGATGGTAAAGCTATAAGGACTGTAAGTTGTAGTTATCTAGTCAAATTTTCATGCATTTGTACTTAATGTTTTTGACATCATCAAATATCTGTTAAACTTGTATATTATGCTAATTTACAAGTTGGGGGAGATTGTTAGATATATTTGATAGTGTCATGACTAATATGATTTGTGTTTAGTTTTCAGATCTTACTTAACAGGACAAATCAGTACATAACTGGAAATCAGGACTTATACTGAAGTCAGAACTTAAGATATCGGAACTTAAGTTGTCAGAACTTAAGTTATCAGGAGATATTTATCAGGAGATAATATCAGGATTTAAGGAGAGTTCCAGATAAGGAAGACAATTGATTGAAAGGAAAGAAGATCAAGACAAACGCAAGAAGAGATATGCATGAAGAAGGAATTCTATGAAGAATAGAATACTTGGAAGAAAAGATAACTAGTGATATATTTTAGGAAGCAGAATTATATTTCATATCAATTAGAATTTATCTTGTAACTGTGTAGTATATAAACACAGACATAGGGTTTACACTAAATGTGTTATCATAATCGAAGTTATTATTCATTGTAACCCTAGCAGCTCTCGTGATAATTTGTTCATCACTGAGAGAGGACAGTTCCATATTGTAACAGAGTTTATTGTGTTGAATAAAATCTGTTTTCTGTTACTTGTGTTCTTATATTTGATTTAATTGTGATAAACACTGTATTCAACCCCCTTCTACAGTGTGTGAGACCTAACAAAAATAATTACACGACAAAACCCAGATATTACAAGCTTGAGGGATAAAAGAAATATTCTGGATGTAACATGAATTGTTGACAGCCTCGGCCCAGAAATAAGTTAGTAACTTTGATTTTTCTAGCATAGCTCTTGCGGCTTCAATTAATGATCTGTTCTTTCTCTCAACCACTCCATTTTGTTGTGGTGTCCTTGGAGCTGAGAACTCATGCATGATTCCATTTTCTTCACCAAATAAACTCATTGTAGAATTCTTAAACTCAGTTCCATTGTCACTCCTAATTCTTCTGACTTTGAGAACGTATGATTGTTGTCTTGCCTAATGTCATTAATGATGATTTTACTTGCTTCATCCTTTGTTCCAAGAAAATATATATGTACATGAGAATTCAGAAAAATCATCTACAATCACTAGGTAATACCTCTTCTTGGAAATTCACAACACATTGACTGATCCAAATAAATCCATATGTAGTAGTTGCAATGGTTCATCAATTGTTGTTTCGAGCCTCCTTTTGAATGATGTCTTTATTTACTTTCCTTTCTGACAAGCACCACATAATCCATCTTTTGAAAATTCAACTTGAGGAATGCCTCTAACAAGGTATTTTCTGACCAATTCATTCATTGTCTTGAAGTTCAAATGAGATAGCTTCTTGTGCCATAGCCAACTTTCATCTTGACTTGCTTTGTTGAAAATATAAGGGATTGAATCTGCATTTATAAAGTTGAAGTCAGCTAAGTATACATTTCATTTTCTTACTCCAGTAAGAACCACTTTGTTGTCCTTTTGCAGGTGACAACACAAACTTCAAAATTAAAGGTAACTGAGTTGCCTTTATCATATAGTTGGATGACACTCAATACATTCTGTTTGAGTCTATCATGTAATATCCGGGATATAACGTGTAATTATTTTTACTATTAAATAATTAATATGTGTGTTCAGTATCTATTCTGTGAGTTAATTGTTAAGTGATATATGTACTTGAATATTCAAAAATAATATTAATTGAGTATTTTAATTTTCATATGTCCAAAATAAAATATAGATAATTGTCATATCTTCCTAATTATTTTTATGTTGATTTATAGATTTATAAGAATCATATGAAATTTTTAAAATCTTTTTCCGGGTAATTAAAATTTATTTTATAAAAACGGGAACCAACCGACGTCAACCGTTGTTACGTTTTTGGAACCTGAAACTCTTCCGAAAACTCCTTCCTAACCTAATTGTAATATTCCGAGCATTTTCCATGTTTCGACTTTTTCGATCCGGCGTACGGTTTGTCCTGCGCGGGTCCCGGCACAACATTTTCGATACAATATTCTTTTCGGTAAATTAATAAAACCCGTATTTTCGATAAACGGGAGCTTTTTTATTAAACTATCCCAATTATCACTTCGTAGTACGTGTAACTGGGTGCTGAGACCAAGACTGCAGTACAAGCTGTACTGATTTGGATAATTATCCCGAAAACCGATACCGTTTGGATCAGTTTTTATAAATAAACGTACCATTTTATATCCGGAATGATCCAACGGGATACTAATTTTTTGTAATTATAAATAGCCTTTTACCGTATTTTATTTCGTATAAAAATCATTTGCAGACAGATAATTATATAATTTTATAGAGAAAAGTCTTATATTCATAAACTGTTCTAAGAATCAAACAGCAAAACGAAGGCGTTACCGATCTCTGTTTTCAAAGCTTGAGTAACCAAAACGAAGGATTTGAGGTGTTCTATCAGATTCTGAGCTTTGTTTCACTGCAGAATCAAAGGTTTAATTTCTAAAAATTTATTTATTTTCGAATTTATTTTATTAAAAATATGAATTTTTGTTCGGATGATTGTTTGTATGATTTGATGATTGCATGTTGTAGAGCTTGTTTTCCTGATGATTTTCATATGTCATACGTCTGATTTGGAGTTCAATAACATGTTCAAATTTGAGTTTGATTTTCGAATTTTAAAATTAGGGTTTATAACCCGTATGAATGTTCTTAATTGAAATTTGGGGGTTTCTTATTCTGTGATAGATTGATGTTGTGTTATAGTGGGTTGTGTTCTTTGTGAAATTAGCAATCCAGTCGTATAAGTTTCATGAACCTAACGAGGTCTGTAGAGAAGGGAGTTGTGTTTTGAATATTTTCGATGTTCGCCGGAAACCGGCGATGTTCTTGGCCAATTTCCGGCCAAAACATGAATGATTATAATGATTTGATTGCATGAATATGTTCCTGGTGAGGTGTAGTTATGATCTGGACAGTTTGGTGGCCTGAGGTGGCCGGAATCGTGTTCTCCGGCCACACTCCGGCGAAGTCGACGGCGGGGTTGGTAAAATTGCAAACAGGCCCCTGTAGTTTTAAAAACGATGCAGTTAGGTCCTTGAAGTTTCCAGACTTTGCAAAAATAGGATTCCTGTTTTAAAAATGTTTAAAAATCATATTTCCTATTTATTTTTATTATAAAAATTCGTTTTTAATTTCTGAAAATTCTAAAAATTATTATTTTAATTCTGAAAATTATTTTTAATTCACAAATAAATCTGAATTAATTAGTTAATTAATTTCAGTTAATTTTTAATTGATTAATTAGTCAATTAATTCGAAAATTAATTGATTAATTGATTTAATTAATTATTAATTGATTTTTAATTAATTATTTAATTAGATTTAATTATTAAAAATGATTTAAAAATTCTGAAAAATAGTTTCGAGCTTTAAAATATTATTCTAAATTATTTTCAAGGCTCGATAATTATTCTAAAATTGTTTCGGAGCCAGAATTGGCCAACTGAACCCTGTTTATTAACCCGAAATTGATCCAACGACCCGTTTTAATTCCGAAAAATGTTTTAAAAATTATTTTAAATACCCGAAAGCTCATTTATGACCCGAGACTTCTTTATAAATGATATGTCATTGATTACGTGATGTATTATGTGTTATACGTGACCTGTTGTTTGACTATCGGTCTATATATTCGGTGTTTACTTCGTTATTGCATAGATTTCAATCCATTAATCGGATTTGGGTAAAACGAAAGGTAGATAGAAGTGTGTGTTGAATAGAACTCTATGAGTTGATGATTGATAGATGCTTATGATATGTGAGCAGAAAAGGCAAGACGTAGGAAAGGAAAATAGATAGTTGAAGAGTAAGACGGTTGTGATTGAAAGTCAGTGCAGAGTAGCAAGCTAATACCAGGCAAGTGTTCTGAACTTTCTCGAGATATTGTAATTCTTGATAGTCTTGTTGACATTGCAAGTGCTTTAAAGCACGGAAACCTAAACCCTGATTTCAGTTATTGTTCTTGAGCTATGAACCATATTCTTTCTAAGCCATTGATTATTGTAAACCCAAACTCGAACCTCAAGTATACGATACTATTCCATAAATACATGCAAACAAAATCCCAAACACTGAACTGAATTACTTGTACATTCAACCATTGTATCCTATGCTTTGAGAGCCCAAATCTTTGAAATCCTGAAATATTGATTCTTTTGTTATCCAATTCTTTCATTACCAAGTGTTCAAGCTTTTAAACTACTTTATTGATTCTGATAAAGATTGAAAACCTTTCATTGTTAAACACTCATTGTTGTTAATGATTTTGGTTATTGTTTATTATTGCATATTCTGTTATTATGTTAGAATTGGAGTGTTTTTATAAAATTGTGGACCAGATTCATGGTCAGACCATATAATGGTCAAGTTAGGCCAATGTGTGCCTTGGATCCAGTAGTTAGAGCAATGCTGTGTGCCTTGCTCGGGGTTAGTGCGTGACTGATCAGCAGCCTAACCTTGGTTTTTAAATTAAAAGTATAATATCCAATTCTAAATCATAATCCAATGTTCACTTGATATCATAATTATAGTCACCTCATGATCATTATTCTCAGTTTTGTCATTGTGACTTGCTGAGCTAGTTAGCTCATTTGTGCGATGTTGTTTATATTCTTTCCAGTTAAAAAGGAACCAGTTGGTAGCGAGGATCCCCAGTCCAGCGCGAGAGCTAGGGGTTCAGGTTGAGGAAGCTGAGCTAGTAGGCTTCTTTTGGGATAATTTAAGTTTGTAAAAGTTTGTAATAATGTTTGATACTCAGTGTGAGTTTGAAATAGTTGGGATTTGAACGGTTTGTAATATATTAGTGTGTTTGGCTTGTGTGCATACTTTAACCTGTTGCGGTCCGTGGTGGTTGATAAGTAGGGTCACTGCATATATTATTATTATCTTTATTATTGTTATAAGCAGGTTATAATTAAGGTGTGTGTGTGGACCCCAAACTTCTGACCCGGGTTTGGAGGGCGCCACAGGTTTGGTATCAGAGCTACAGGTTATAAGTCACTGACACAAGCCTAGGCTAACGGGAATGGGTAGAGGGTTAAGATTAGAAGTAAGGCATAGAATGAAAGAACGTTGAGAGGTTGAGTGCTTCGGTATATCAGGTATTAGTATAGTTTGCGTTATGGAACGAGATTCTTATATTGCGATATGATTTCAGATAGCAGAGATGGCCGACTCTTTTATTCCCGTATCAGCTGATCACTCAGAGCCTTCAGTTGGAGTGTCGTTTTCGCATCCACATCCTGTTGTTCCACCAACATTGGCTATTCTACCTCCACCGGTGTTGCAGCCCGTGCCACTGCAGGCTATTCCACCTCCAGGCATGAGGCCACCTGTTAGAGGACCCCCACCTGCTGATTCCGGTTTTACTAGTCATTCAGTTATAGGAGTACCTTTTCAGTTCTCTTCTTATCCTGTCCCTTATCATCAGTTTGAGGCTTGCCTTATGGAGCAGCGATTCCTTCAGGGTCAGATTCAGGAGTTACTACATATCATGCGTACCAGAGAGGTTGGGAGTGGTGAGAGGCGACTCAGAGAGAGAGGCTACAGGCGTTTCATAGGACAGCTACAGTGAGGATTGCTGAGGCTACACATGAGGACATCACCCCTGACTTCCTAGTGGAATGGGCTAAGTGGGTTCTAGAGGAGCTTGAGGAGATTGGAGGTCCAGACTTGTCATGAGTTAGAGACTCAGAGATGGAGATGCGAAGCAGTGTTGTATGGTTATATAGCATGTACAGTAGTGTGTAGTGTGTATCAGTAGACTTTTGAGTTGTATTTATAAACTAGCTATGTTGACTAGTGAGTAGGTTGTTGTACCCTTTTTGCTTTTACTTTCGAAGCGTCTTTACGCTTGTACTACCCTAAAACTTTTGATCTATATATATCAGTGCCTTTTTCCTTTCCAGCACTGTCATTTATTTTATTGCACCTATTTTACCTTACCTTATTTATTGCACCAGTTATACCCTGTGATGCCATGTACCCTATTTTCCATAACTGTTTATATTCTGTAAAGAAGCATGCAATTTACTTAATTACCACTATTTTCAAAAAGAGATATTCCTGTTTTACAAAACTTTTCTTTTATGCAAATATTTGATTCAAAAGCTAAATAAATTGATTGATTCTTTACAGAAAATGCCTCCCAAAAGAAATACTCGCACCAACACCCGAAATGAAGAAACCAACAACAACAACAATCAAGATGATACAAACCCGAATGTGAACCCAGGACCTATGGACCCAGCAATAGCCCAGATTCTTCAAATCTTGGCCCAACAAACAGTTCACCTAGCACAACAATAACAAAGACAGACCAATCCCCAGGTAACTTTCAAAACTTTTCAGGCAATAAACCCACCAGAATTCAATGGTTCCTTAGAGCCAATTGAAGCAAATGTTTGGTTAAAGGAAATAGAGAAGGCATTTGCCTTAGTGAAAGTAAAGGAAGAACAGAAGGTTGAGTTTGCAAGTTACTATCTGAAGAATGAAGCCACCTATTGGTGGGAGATGGTGAAGACATTGGAAGGTACGGATGTTATTACTTGGGAAAGGTTCAAGGAATTGTTTCTAGAAAAGTATTTCCCTCAGTTTGTTCAGGATCAAATGGAGCTGAAGTTTTTAGAGTTAAAGCAAGGGAATATGTCGGTAACAGATTATGAGGGGAAGTTTGAGGAATTGTCAAGGTATGTGCCGTCGTATGTTGATACTGATAGAAAGAAAGCTAAGAGATTCCAGCAAGGCTTGAAGCCATGGATCAAAGGGAAGGTAGCTATTTTTGAATTGGATACCTATGTCGGGGTTGTACAGAAGGCTATGATCGCAGAGACAGAGAGTGAGTTGTTCCAGAAAGATAAGGAAAGCAAGAAAAGGAAAGTTGAGGGAAGTGAGGGTCAGTCACAAACAGGGAAGTTTCCAAATTTTAAAAAGGGCAAGTTTCAGCCAGGGAGAAATTTTAATTTCAGGAGACAAAATGCAGGAGACGGAGGCCAGGGCAATCGTTCAGCTAATGTGAATCAGCCGAATCAGTTGAGATTAACTTTTCCAGATTGTCAAGTTTGTGGAAAGAAGTATGGAGGAGTTTGTAACAAGTTGAATGTGGTATGTTTTAAATGCAACCAGAAAGGGCACTATTCAAGGGAGTGCCGAAATCAGCCAGCAAATAAGGATCAGCCTATCCGGAATCCAGCAGTGAAGGTTCCAGTCATTGGATTTACATGCGTTAAATGTGGAAAGCCAGGACATATGGCCAGGGATTGCAAGACACCAGCCTCAGTCAGTAATGCATTGAGAATTATGGGATCTACCCCAACAGTGAATGAGACTTCAAGGGCTAGAGTTTTTGACATGTCGGTGAAGGATGCGATCCAGGATATGGATGTCGTGGCAGGTACGCTTAATGTGAATTCTTTATGTGCCAAAGTGTTAATAGACTCAGGAGCAACTCGATCGTTTGTTTCACAAGATTTTGTTAGTAAATTAAACTGTCCAGTTGAGTGCTTAAATGAAATAATGACTGTGGAATTAGCAAATCAAGAACGTGTAACTGTAAACCAAGTTTGTGGAAATTGTGAGATTGAGATTTCTGGTAGTAAGTTTGGTGTATATTTGATACCATTTAAGTTAGGAGAATTTGATGTGATATTAGGGTTGGATTGGTTATCTAAGCATGATGCTCAGATAGATTGTCGAAATAAGAAAGTAATGGTGAAAACGCCAGACAAAAGAATAATAACGTTCAAAGGTCATAAACAAATAAAGAAATTCTTAACAATGATTCAAGCCAAGAAGTTACTACGACAAGGATGTGAGCATTTCGTAGCATATGTAATCGACAGAAGTCAGGAGCCAGCAAAACTTGAAGATATTCCAGTAGTGAATGAATTTCCAGACGTATTTCCCGACGAGTTACCAGGACTTCCTCCAGATAGAGAAATTAAATTTGCGATCGACTTAGAACCTGGAACAGAACCGGTGTCCAAAGCCCCGTACAGAATGGCGCCTGTTAAGATGAAAGAGCTAGCAAGGCAATTGCAAGAATTGTTAGAGAAAGGAGTAATTAGACCCAGCGTATCCCCGTGGGGAGCCCCGGTATTATTTGTCAAGAAGAAAGATCGAAGCATGAGACTATGCATTGACTATAGGGAGCTCAACAAGCTGACAATCAAGAACAAGTATCCGTTACCCAGAATCGATGATCTGTTTGACCAATTGAAGGGAGCCAAGTACTTCTCCAAAATTGATTTAAGATCGGGATATCATCAACTAAAGATCAAGCCAGAAGATATACCAAAGACAGCTTTCAGAACAAGGTATGGGCATTATAAATTTCTAGTGATGTCTTTTGGATTGACCAATGCCCCAGCAGCGTTTATGGACCTGATGAACAGAATTTTTAAGGAGTATTTGGATAAGTTTGTTATTGTGTTTATAGACGATATTTTAATCTATTCCAAGACGGAAGAGGATCACACGGAACATGTGAGAACGGCTTTGGAGATTTTAATAAAAAAAATGTTATATGCTAAACTGTCGAAGTGTGAGTTTTGGCTACAAGAAGTTCAGTTCTTAGGACACATAGTCAGTAACGAAGGGATCAAAGTGGACCCGGCAAAGATCGAAGCAATTACGAATTGGGAGAGACCGAGAACACCCACTGAGGTAAGAAGTTTCCTAGGATTGGCGGGATATTATCGTCGATTTGTTCAGAATTTCTCAAGGATTGCCACATCATTAACAAAGCTTACACGAAAGAATGAAAAGTTTATATTGAACGACAAGTGCGAAGAAAGTTTTCAGGAGTTAAAGCGAAGATTAATCACGGCACCTGTTTTGTCACTTCCAGACGATCAAGGGAATTTCGTAATTTATAGCGATGCTTCTCATAAAGGATTAGGATGTGTTCTTATGCAGCACGACAAGGTGATTGCTTATGCGTCAAGGCAATTGAAACCACATGAACAGAAATATCCTACTCATGACTTGGAGCTAGCAGCTATAGTTTTTGCTTTGAAGATTTGGAGACATTATTTGTATGGAGAAAAGTGTGAGATTTTCACGGATCACAAAAGTTTGAAATATATATTTACCCAGAAGGAACTTAATATGAGGCAAAGGAGATGGTTAGAATTGATCAAGGATTATGATTGCTCGATTAATTATCATCCCGGTAAGGCGAATGTTGTAGCAGATGCGTTAAGTCGGAAGGAAAGGTTAAATGTGTTATCTGTACCTGAAGAAATATATAAAGAATTTCAGAAATTAGAATTGGAGGTTAGAATTTGCAAGCCTGATGAAGCAAAAGTGTACAGTATGATTTTCCAACCGGAGTTATTGGAGAAAATAAAGAAATGCCAGAAAGAGGTAATGGATCAAGATATAAATAGTTTGGTAGGTGAGGAATTATGTACGCAACAAGATGATCAAGGTATTTTTAGGTTTTCTTCAAGAGTTTGGATTCCACCAGTAACGGAGTTAAAGAATGAAATTTTACAAGAGGCACATAGTTCAAGATATTCCATCCATCCAGGGAGTACCAAAATGTACAGAGATTTAAAGAAGAATTATTGGTGGCCAAATATGAAGAGGGAAATTGCGGAATGGGTTAGCAAATGTTATACTTGTCAGAGAGTTAAAGCAGAGCATCAGAGACCAAGCGGATTGCTACAGCCATTGGAGATTCCAGAATGGAAGTGGGAACATATTACCATGGATTTCATAGTTGGATTACCAAGGACAAGGGCTAATCATGATGCCATTTGGGTTATAGTGGATAGACTTACCAAGTCAGCTCATTTTCTGCCTATAAATGAAAGATTTTCGCTCGACAAGTTAGTCCATATGTACCTAAAAGAAATTGTAGTTCGTCATGGAGTTCCAGTGTCTATCGTATCTGATCGAGATCCAAGGTTTAATTCAAGATTTTGGAAGAGTTTTCAAGAATGTTTGGGAACAAAATTGAATATGAGTACGGCCTATCACCCGCAGACGGACGGCCAAAGTGAAAGAACAATCCAGACAATCGAGGATATGCTACGTGTTTGTGCTATTGATTTCAAAGGAAGTTGGGACGAGCATTTAGCCCTGGTAGAATTTGTTTATAACAACAGTTATCACGCCAGCATTGGGATGCCACCTTATGAAGCCCTTTATGGATGTAAATGTAGATCTCCATTATATTGGAACGAAGTAGGAGAACGCAAAATACTCGGACCTGAATTGGTGCAATAGACAAAGGAAGTTATTGGAATTATCCAGAAGAGATTAATAGCCGCACAAAATCGTTAGAGGAGATA
Source organism: Apium graveolens (assembly GCF_009905375.1). Taxonomy (NCBI): domain Eukaryota; kingdom Viridiplantae; phylum Streptophyta; class Magnoliopsida; order Apiales; family Apiaceae; genus Apium; species Apium graveolens. The sequence continues at coordinate 92,969,693 of NC_133654.1, forward strand.
TACAGACCAGTCAAGGAAAGACATGGAATTTGAAGAAGGGAGCTTGGTATTATTGAAAGTATCACCGTGGAAAGGACTAACGAGGTTTGGGAAGAAAGGGAAGCTAAGCCCAAGATATGTCGGACCTTTTGAGATCCTAAAGAGCGTTGGCAAAGTCGCTTACGAATTGGCGTTACCTCCGCACATGGGGCACATTCACAATGTTTTTCATGTATCGATGCTCAAGAAATATAATCCAGACTCCAGGCATGTAATAGAATATGAGCCAATAGAGCTTCAGGCAGATTTATCATATGTAGAGAATCCAATAGAGATTTTAGAGGAAAGAGAGAAAGTATTGAGGAATAAAGTGATAAAGTTAGTAAGAGTATTGTGGAGAAACCCAAAGGTTGAAGAGTCAACCTGGGAGTTAGAAAGTGATATGAGAGAAAAGTATCCTCATTTGTTTTCTTAGGAGATTCTGAGGACAGAATCCTTTTAAGGGGGGAAGGATGTAATATCCGGGATATAACGTGTAATTATTTTTACTATTAAATAATTAATATGTGTGTTCAGTATCTATTCTGTGAGTTAATTGTTAAGTGATATATGTACTTGAATATTCAAAAATAATATTAATTGAGTATTTTAATTTTCATATGTCCAAAATAAAATATAGATAATTGTCATATCTTCCTAATTATTTTTATGTTGATTTATAGATTTATAAGAATCATATGAAATTTTTAAAATCTTTTTCTGGGTAATTAAAATTTATTTTATAAAAACGGGAACCAACCGACGTCAACCGTTGTTACGTTTTTGGAACCCGAAACTCTTCCAAGAACTCCTTCCTAACCTAATTGTAATATTCCGAGCATTTTCCATGTTTCAACTTTTTCGATCCGGCGTACGGTTTGTCCTGCGCGGGTCCCGGCACAACATTTTCGATACAATATTCGTTTCGGTAAATTAATAAAACCCGTATTTTCGATAAACGGGAGCTTTTTTATTAAACTATCCCAATTATCACTTCGTAGTACGTGTAACTGGGTGCTGAGACCAAGACCGCAGTACAAGCTGTACTGATTTGGATAATTATCCCGAAAACCGATACCGTTTGGATCAGTTTTTATAAATAAACGTACCATTTTATATCCGAAATGATCCAACGGAATACTAATTTTCCGTAATTATAAATAGCCTTTTACCGTATTTTATTTCGTATAAAAATCATTTGCAGACAGATAATTATATAATTTTACAGAGAAAAATCTTATATTCATAAACTGTTCTAAGAATCAAACAGCAAAACGAAGGCGTTACCGATCTCTGTTTTCAAAGCTTGAGTAACCAAAATGAAGGATTTGAGGTGTTCTATCAGATTCTGAGCTTTGTTTCACTACAGAATCAAAGGTTTAATTTCTAAAAATTTATTTATTTTCGAATTTATTTTATTAAAAATATGAATTTTTGTTCGGATGATTGTTTGTATGATTTGATGATTTCATGTTGTAGAGCTTGTTTTCCTGATGATTTTCATATGTCATACGTCTGATTTGGAGTTCAATAACATGTTCAAATTTGAGTTTGATTTTCGAATTTTAAAATTAGGGTTTATAACCCGTATGAATGTTCTTAATTGAAATTTGGGGGTTTCTTATTCAGTGATAGATTGATGTTGTGTTATAGTGGGTTGTGTTCTTTGTGAAATTAGAAATCCAGTCGTATAAGTTTCATGAACCAACGAGGTCTATAGAGAAGGGAGTTGTGTTTTGAATATTTTCGATGTTCGCCGGAAACCGGCGATGTTCTTGGCCAATTTCCGGCCAAAACATGAATGATTATAATGATTTGATTGCATGAATATGTTCCTGGTGAGGTGTAGTTATGATCTGGACAGTTTGGTGGTCTGAGGTGGCCGGAATCGTGTTCTCCGGCCACACTCCGGCGAAGTCGACGGCGGGGTTGGTAAAATTGCAAACAGGCCCCTGTAGTTTTAAAAACGATGCAGTTAGGTCCCTGAAGTTTCCAGACTTTGCAAAAATAGGATTCCTGTTTTAAAAATGTTTAAAAATCATATTTCCTATTTATTTTTATTATAAAAATTCGTTTTTAATTTCTGAAAATTCTAAAAATTATTATTTTAATTCCGAAAATTATTTTTAATTCACAAATAAATCTGAATTAATTAGTTAATTAATTTCAGTTAATTTTTAATTGATTAATTAGTCAATTAATTCGAAAATTAATTGATTAATTGATTTAATTAATTATTAATTGATTTTTAATTAATTATTTAATTAGATTTAATTATTAAAAATGATTTAAAAATTCTGAAAAATAGTTTCGAGCTTTAAAATATTATTCTAAATTATTTTCAAGGCTCGATAATTATTCTAAAATTGTTTCGGAGCCAGAATTGGCCAACCGAACCCTGTTTATTAACCCGAAATTGATCCAACGACCTGTTTTAATTCCGAAAAATGTTTTAAAAATTATTTTAAATACCCGAAAGCACATTTATGACCCGAGACTTCTTTATAAATGATATGTCATTGATTACGTGATGTATTTTGTGTTATACGTGACTTGTTGTTTGACTATCGGTCTATATATTCGGTGTTTACTTCGTTATTGCATAGATTTCAATCCGTTAATCGGATTTGGGTAAAACGAAGGGTAGATAGAAGTGTGTGTTGAATAGAACTCTATGAGTTGATAATTGATAGATGCTTATGATATGTGAGCAGAAAAGGCAAGACGTAGGAAAGGAAAACAGATAGTTGAAGAGTAAGACGGTTGTGATTGGAAGTCAGTGCAGAGTAGTAAGCTAATACCAGGCAAGTGTTCTGAACTTTCTCGAGATATTGTAATTCTTGATAGTCTTGTTGACATTGCAAGTGCTTTAAAGCACGGAAACCTAAACCCTGATTTCAGTTATTGTTCTTGAGCTATGAACCATATTCTTTCTAAGCCATTGATTATTGTAAACCCAAACTCGAACCTCAAGTATACGATACTATTCCATAAATACATGCAAACAAAATCCCAAACACTGAACTGAATTACTTGTACATTCAACCATTGTATCCTATGCTTTGAGAGCCCAAATCTTTGAAATCCTGAAATATTGATTCTTTTGTTATCCAATTCTTTCATTACCCAGCGTTCAAGCTTTTAAACTACTTTATTGATCTTGACAAAGATTGAAAACCTTTCATTGTTAAACACTCATTGTTGTTAATGATTTTGGTTATTGTTTATTATTGCATATTCTGTTATTATGTTAGAATTGGAGTGTTTATATAAAATTGTGGACCAGATTCGTGGTCAGACCATATAATGGTCAAGTTAGGCCAATGTGTGCCTTGGATCCAGTAGTTAGAGCAATGCTGTGTGCCTTACTCGGGGTTAGTGCGTGACTGATCAGCAGCCTAACCTTGGTTTTTAAATTAAAAGTATAATATCCAATTCTAAATCATAATCCAATGTTCACTTGATATCATAATCATAGTCACCTGATGATCATTATTCTCAGTTTTGTCATTGTGACTTGCTGAGCTAGTTAGCTCATTTGTGCGATGTTGTTTATATTCTTTCCAGTTAAAAAGGAACCAGTTGGTAGCGAGGATCCCCAGTCCAGCGCGAGAGCTAGGGGTTCAGGTTGAGGAAGCTGAGCTAGTAGGCTTCTTTTGGGATAATTTAAGTTTGTAAAAGTTTGTAATAATGTTTGATACTCAGTGTGAGTTTGAAATAGTTGGGATTTGAACGGTTTGCAATATATTAGTGTGTTTGGCTTGTGTGCATACTTTAACCTGTTGCGGTCCGTGGTGGTTGATAAGTAGGGTCACTGCATATATTATTATTATCTTTATTATTGTTATAAGCAGGTTATAATTAAGGTGTGTGTGTGGACCCCAAACTTCTGACCCGGGTTTGGAGGGCGCCACATATCAACTAGTGCAACTTCATCAATGATGACATTCCCTTTTGAAATCAAACCATATCCCACAATATATCATTTGTTGTTATCTTCAAAGGTGATGTTAGGGCCAGCTCTTTCCTTGAACTTTATGAGCAGGGTAGAATCTCCAGTCATATGCCTTAAGCATCCACTATCCAAATACCATAGATTATTTATGTTTCCCTATACACATTAAAACCAAATCAAGTTGATTTTGGTACCCAAGTTTCCTTGGGTCCTGCCTTGCTAGTTTTCTTCTTAAGTTTCTTTAACTTTCTACCATTAGACCTAGGTGACTCAAGATCAACCTTTATCTTTGGAGGAGGCCTTTGAAACCCATGATTAGTTTGAGATTTATCAAGTACATTATTATTAACATGATATGTCATAGGTTGTGCAAACATGTTATTCATGAAATATATTTTGTATGGTATGTATGGCATTTTAAATGCAACATAGTAAGGATTTTGTGGAATTGACATTTAGCAAAATGTGTAAGTGAATTATGTAGGGCCTTAACATGCATGGCATGCATAGGTAACTTAGGCATGTTAAGCAAAGAAGGAGGTGCAAACATGGGTGCATTCATAACATACTTTCAATTAGTAGACAAATGATTAACACTACCACACTTCACACATATTTTTCTAGGTGCATACTTATCAGGTGTGTAGTTGATGTGTTTGTTAATCCCTAATTTTCCATTTATATTGGTTGTTCTTTTAGATTCTATTTTAACCTCAATCTTTTCCAGTCTGTCATTCAATTGCTTCATTGATAGATGCTCCACATTTATTTCCCTGCATCCTTGATTTTACTTTATTCTCTTGAAACAAAATTCCTGGTAACTGAACCATATTTCTCATTAAGCTTTCCTTTACTGATAGTCTTTTTCGCCTTCAACGGATGAGTTTCAACATTCAACGGATATGCTTTATCATTCAATGGATATGCTTCATCATCCGCTGATTCAACATCCGTTGACAGATCATCAACTAACTCTTCATTCAGTTTCTTCTTGTCTTTATTTCAGGCTTCTTCACAAAATGATTCAATCCCTTAAACTTTAGCAATTTGTGCACTAACATCCCTAGAAAATTTCTGGGAATTAATGACTTATTACTCTCGTTCAAGCTGCTTTCTCAGAATTTTCTCTTTCTTCAAAGATTTTGTTAACTCATCTTTAGAAACTTTACACTAAATCTTTAATTTCTCAAACTCAATAAATTGAGTTTCTAACGCAGCATTTCTTTCACTCAAAAACTGATTATTATCTTTAGTTCTATTTTTTTTCTTTTGTGAGTGATTTAAGTATGACACGTAAATGATATAATTCAGTAGACATATCATTAATAACATCATTGCATTCATATTTAGAAAGCTGTGAAAGATTAGTAGTGGTTACCTGATTGCTAGAGGAGCTAACCTCGGTTTCATCTGACTTGGCCATGAGAGCAAGGTTGACATAGTTCATGTCTTCATCTGCATCATTTTCATCAGCTGCCCAGTCATTTTCTTGAGATATGTAGGCATTCTCTTTCTATTTGAGCAACTCAAAATATTTCTTTTTGTAGTCTACAGGCTCAAACCTTTTCTTTTTAGAGTTTGACTTTCTGCACTCATTTGCAAAATGACCACTTAGCCCATACTTGAAACATTTGAATTTGGTTTTTCAACCATGTTTCTGTTAGACTTTGCAGCTCCAAAATTTTTCTTGAATTTGATATTTGCAAATCTTCTAAACAGAAAGGCTAGATGCTCATTAACTTAATATATGTCATCTTGGCTTGGACATTCTTCATCTTCAGCCATCAACCATTTTTCCTTTGCTCAACTCAGACCTGCCTTCACAAACCTTGTTATTTGGTTCAGTTTTAACAGCTTCAACCTTCAATTCCACCACCCTCTCTTGCTCAGCTACCTATACCACAGATCCACCTTTCTTCCTACCTTTCTCTATCAGCTCATCTTGTTCCATTTCAAGCTCATAGATCTCCAAGATTCCATACAGTCTCTCAAGAGTAAAGTCCTTGTATTCTTATAGATTTCTGAGAGAGACTGCCATTGGCTTCCATTCCTTTGGTAAAGACCTTAGAAATTTTAGGATGGAGTCCTTGGTTTGGTAGACTCTTCCATACAACTTTAGACCATTCAATAGTTTTTGAATTCTATTGAAAATGTATCACACAGTGACTCACCATCTTCAAAATGGAGGTGTTCATATTATTGTATGAGAAGTTGCATCTTGTTTTCTCTTACTTGCTCATTTCCCTCACATAGCACTTGAACAGTGTCCCAAAAATCCTTAGCAATTTTGCAATTTATGACATTGTCAAATATATCTTGATCAAGACCATTAAAAAGAATGTTCATGGAATTTTTGTCTTTATGGACTGCTTCAGTATCTTCATCAGCCTATTATGATTTAGGCTTTGGAACAGTCTGCACATTTCCAGTGGCATCTTCAACAACTGTTGCAACCCTGCGAGGAACATGAGATCCATTTTTTATGCACTTGACTTAGCTTTCATCTTGAGAGAGTAGATGAATGTGCATCTTCACTTTCCAGTGATGATAGGTTTCTTTGTCCATAATTGGAATCTTTACACCAATATCCTTCTTGCTCATGTTATTTGATTGCTTTGATCTTTAAACTCTTTGTATGTTAAGAGATTGCTCTGATACCAATTGTTATTCCCTAACAATATAACAGCATAATTACAGAAGGGGGTTGAATGGAATTCTGGTTTCTTTTTGCTTTTATGAAAAATTCTTTTTTAAATATATAACTGTGTTTTGAATATACAAGAATGCAAATAAGACTTTAAAAGTATTCAACTAACACAAAGTAAATAAACACAAGTTTAAAACTTTTCTGGTGGATTTATCTTTCCACTAAAGATGTATATATTGAAGAAATCTTTGTGATGCAAGAATGCACACAGCTGCTTATAAGTGATCTTTACAACTTAGAACTAGAAAGTATTTCTAGAGATACAGCTTGCTTTCTACTTGTTGTTCTACCTGATTTCTTAGTTCTAAGATACTTGCTATACTTGGTTTATATATTCATCAAGTTGCATGTACAATAAGATAAGAAAAATATTCCTATAAGCTAAGTCTAATCACATGTTTCTTCATTTCTCTATCCAATGCAATCCAAGTTAGATACAGCATCTTTGAGCGAGCTTGTCTTGCATGAAAATGGAAATGCTTCATTTTCTTCTAACACCTGCAAACAGGCTACCATATTCCTTTTGTACACTATCAACCCATATGACTCTGTCAGCTTCTGTCAAGTCCTTATCAACTATTATCTTGTTGATTATCCGTTGAAGCTTCTCAGATGTTATTCATTGACACTATGTTGGTGTCATCCGTTGAAGCTTTCTTGATAGCATTTGTTGACAGCTTTAACTGATATCCGTTGAAGGTATATTGATTTATTCGTCGAAGCTTGTAGAGTCATCCGTTGAAGCTTTGTAGATTAGCAGTTGAAGTTGTTTCCAAAGCAGTTGATACTCTTTCTTTTATACAAAATTAAAAGGCATTTTCTATTTACAATTAACCCACCTATTTTGTATATCTTTCTAGTAGTTAACATGACTTAAAAACTACTAAAACTCCTGAACCCCTTAGCTATTATAAAGTACAAAATGTGCTACACACTTATTTACATAAGCTACTTCTTCACCGGATAGATAATTATAGTTATCCGTTTAAGGCGAAAAAAGATACTAAATAAATGTACTTAAGGTGTTTTGGTGAATTATCGTCAAGATTACAATATATTCCTAACAGGGAGGGATACTGTTGCCCAAGACATACCTAATAACATGTGTATGCTAAGAAGGGTAAAACCTCTGGGGGTGCACAGGGTACACACATAACACAAGCTATCTCAACTATTAAGCATGTATCTTCTCAAAGTCAGCTTGATGTGACTCTTAAAAATGTGGAGTCACGGCCCCACTTTTTATAACTTAGAGTTAAAACAAAAAAGGCAACTCACCTGTTTCTTCTATGGAGGTTGATTTAATATCAACTTCCCAAGCTGATTCTCCATATCTTAATCTAATGGAGAAGCCTCACTCCGAAGCTGATGATCGTTATCTTTTGGATGATTTGTTGGAACATCATCCATTTCTTTCAGTCACTAATAGTGAATATGTACCCTTAAACGGTTCATCAATATTCACTGATTCTATTATAGTGACAACCTCAACAGCTATCTCATTATATTCGTTAGTTGCTATCTCTCATCCATTGATAAGTGAGTCCATCAATGGTGATAGGGATAAATAAATCCTGATTACATAATTAATTATTACAGTTTGAGCTGCAAGGCCCAATAAGAAGATGTATGATATTCAGACCAGAAAGGTTAACATGTTGATCAGGCCTGATGGACCAGATCAGGCCTAATGGAACAAAGAAGGCCCAAAAACCCTGATTATTTATTAATTTCGTAATTAATAAATAAGGGAGAAAAATAGCTATTAAGATAAGTCCTAGTGGGGATATAAATCCTTGTAGATTGGCCTCCAAAGAACCTCATGGGATAAGGAATCAGCTTCCTACTTCCTAGGACTCCTAAGTCTATCCTAATTCAGAGACTTGACCACCAAGTCTCCTATACCAAGTCCAATTCAAGGACTCCCACATCTATATAAGGGGCCTCACCCCACAAATCAGAACTACATTTTTTGGCTTGATTCTCTAATTCACAGAGATATGTAGGCATCTCGTAAAGGCAGAGTTAAGCTACGGAACACGAGAGCAGCCATTAAAGGCCTTAAGCTCCCGCACCTTAGTAATAAATACAGCAATTATATATATTAGTTTTTAATCCATAACATTTGGCGCCGTCTGTGGGAAGGCACAACAACAACCATGGCGAGAACACGGAGAACAATTGGAGCCCTGGAAGAAGGAACACCATTAGGGACAACCTAGGTGATTTCGTCAACCGTGGAGATTCCTCCCCACTCAACTTATGCATCTACTCAAGGGGAAGCCCAGATAGGGGCAACTCAACCTCAGCCACAAGGGACGACTCCCCTGACTATTCAAGGTACGAATCCTCAAGTTCAACAAGTACATGTACCTGTGACTTCTCGACCCGTCGGGTATGAATATTCAACTGTTGTTACTACTAACCCCCTTTATGGGATGCCTGTAACACCCCCAAATCTGGGGTCGGGGATCCGGGTTGTCACGAGTTCCATTTCCCTTAATAACACCCAATCTTAATAAACAATCAACTACTCTGTACTGTGACCCCACAATAAACACACACACCACAAGTTATAGTCTCAGAGATGAATATCCAAAAGTAACACGAATCACTTTATTCCACCATTATTTGCCATTACACCTTAAAAGGGTTTCTGAATAAATTTACATTTTCTTTGCCATTATTATAATTCATAAATATACATAAGTCTGGTACATCAAAAGTTGAAAGCCTAGCCTATTGGTAGATCCTACCTCAGCTACAATGGCATCAACACCTACAGGAAACTGCGGAACGTTTCCTATCCGCTCACGAATTAGGAGCTTGATCCTGTTCATCTTGTCTATCTGATGTTGTCTGATGAAAGAAGAAAGCAAGGGTGAGCAACAAGCCCACCAAAATAATATGTATAATAATTAACAATATATGAGCATTCTCATAGTACTCATGAAAGTCTTGGTCAAGAAGAAATGAACCAAGCTGAAATCTTAACGCGACCAAGTCGCAAAATAATTCAGTATATATATACATATACTTTTCAAAATCTTGGAAGTCCACTTCCATGCATAATATACACAGAGTTCCAGTTAATAACTGTATAAAACTATCGTTGCAAGGTGATCTCATATGTCTAACCTTGTCTCAACGTTTTTCTGAAAATCTTTGACATGCATAAGATAATCATTTACTAGATATAAGTTTAAAAGATGAAGTTACAAGATACTCCAATATACTTATATCTTTCCGAATACTACTTGAACTACCACCGTTCAAGTTATAATTAGTTTCAAAAGTTCATCACATAGATGAGAATACAAGATAAGACTTGAATAGATTCAATCTTTGAAATATTATTGAATGAAATGAAGTTACGAGATACTTCATTAAGTCCCGATATATATATATCCATATATATATCTCTCATACATTTCCTGAAAACCTCTGTCATGTAAAGTATGAACAAAGTTGCAATATCCAATGAATTTTGGAAAGAAAAGAATTTTGGCATAAACCCGATATCTTGTTGATCAGGCAAAGATACCAATAAGTAACCTTTTCTACTAGTAGATGGATGAATCCCCCACCGGTCATCACCCTGGTCGTATTAAGACCTTGTGCTGGACCGCCACCCGGCCTCTTACGCGTTGATGGACTGCCACCCAGCCACTTACACTTTGATAGACCGTACCCCGGCCTGTCGCTTATGCCGACTCAATTAGATGGACTTACTTCCCGAACGTCGGGTAAGTAATCAATTCATTTATCAAAACAGCAACCTCGTTGCGAATATAAAATACACCACAGAGCCGGATCCCTTATATTTTTGAGCGAGTATTCAAGTCCCCTTCAAAAAGGAAGATCTTAAATTTGAAAACGAGTTTTGGGATCCGCTCTAACCTTTAAAAATCATTTTGAAGACTCGAAAACATTTTAAAGAGTGTTTGGAGTAATGCTGATTTAATAAAGTAAATCAGTCCCGATATATTAGAAAATATCTGAATATTATTAAATAATATTCCCATAAGGATAATCTCTATACAAATAACTTGAAGTAGAAGTTGTAAAACTTATACTTGAAATGAGTATTGAATAACCAAAGATATACTTATACGAAAGTACTATCTTTATTTGAATAATCAAAAATAAGTTTGATTATCGACACATTATTCTTTAATAAAATAAAGAATATATTTCAGTAAATAATCGGAGTCATAGGTCCTCAAATGAATATTCAAATAATATTCAATAAATAATATAAAGTGAGTCATAAGTCCTCGAATGAATATTCAAGTAATATTCATTAAATAATATAAAGTGAGTCATAAGTCCTCGAATGAATATTCAAGTAATATTCATTAAATAATATGAAGGAGTCATAAATCCTCGAATGAATATTCAAGTAATATTCATTAAATAAAATAAAAGGAGTCATAAGTCCTCGAATGAATATTCAAGTAATATTCATTAAATAATATAAAGGAGTCATAAATCCTCGAATGAATATTCAAGTAATATTCATTAAATAATATGAAGTTATCGAATAAACCTTAATCGATTAATAGTTTTTTTTAAAAAACCATATCAATATATATATATATATATATAAATATATATATATATATATCATATACTCGGGAACATCTACTCCCGGTTTTAGAAAAGGGTTCACCTTTGGGTCCCCTATACTCAGGGTATACGCAACTACTGCTTATCTCTAGCATAGGTATTATGCAACTAATAAGCATTTGAACCAACAGATATATAAATCAAGAATACGAAACAGGCATGCATATATACCATATCACATGCTCCAATATATCGCAAGAATTTGCTAATAACAAATATGCATTTATCGCAAGATAATGCATATACATATATACATCACAACAACAGTATAACGGATAGAAAACTTGCCTGAGCGACTGGGGGTTACGAATGGCTCGGGACGAGTCTGGTAACCTATAAGCAACAAGTAAGTTGGAATTAAACCAAAGTCACTTGTAAATCTATACTCTAACCAACTCAGACTCTAACGCTCGTTTTGCGCTTACTGATTCTCTTAAGTCACTCGAGTACCCTCGGCTCCACCATTTTTAATAAATTAACCATTATGAGTTTTAAGGCGATTCTTTCGAAAGTGTCTTACCAACTGCCTATTACACCTTACATAAATGTTTCATACTTCAATTAGTCCTTTAAGGTCTTTAACCTATGTTTCAAAGTAAGGCGAGGGGAAAAGTTTTGTTCGCGAAACGCCGTTACTTGAAATGGTCGTTTCTCCTAAACCGTGCATCGGAAACGAACGAACTACATATCAAAACGAATCTCGTAACATGAGCTATCTAAACATGGCAATGGTCAACATCTAGAAGGGGTTCTCGGGTCCTAATGTTATGAACAAAAGCAGTCTAAAGTAAATCGGACATTACGACGGCTATATTTACGTGATTTCCCAATTTTAAACCATTCAAAAACCATCACAATTCAACCTCAATCCATTCATACAACCAAAGTCCATCCTTATCACATCATAACAGCCCCAATCAATTCAATATTAACATTTATACTTATGCCTAAGCTTGAATTTAACTATACTTAAGTTCTTTTAACCAAAATAACAATATTCACCATTCCATTTCACTACCACTCCAACCCAAACTCTAAACCACAAGCATTAAGCTACTATATCACCATAATAATCAAAATCATCTTATTATACAAAGGAATCTAGGGTTTGGAGATGATATACCTTCCTTGAAGTGGTGGGAGTAGCTAGGGAGCCTTAGGAAGCCTTGAGGAGTTTTAGGAAAGCTTGGATCTTAAAGGAAAAACAAGAAAATCAAGTTAAAATTCTTGAAGTCACTATTCATTGTCTTCTTCATTGATTTATTGAAGAAGATTGAGAAAGAATTGAAGGCTTAAACTCATAAGATAGCCATATCTATGCATAAGGAACACTAGGGAATTATCTTACCAATTTAGGAAGCCTTGAACTTGAATTTTGAAAATTGCTTTCTTTGAAATAGTAAAAAGCCGAGAGTAAAGCTTGGAGAAGATGAAATGTTTTGTGTTTTTGCTTTGATTTGATTCTTTGGTTGGTTGTTTTTGATTTGTTTTTGGGTAATTACCTTTCTAACCTTGACTTTGTGTGGTTATAAACCAACCACATCTCCTTCCTCCCTATGTCATGCTTAGGTCATCCTCATGATGTCATCCTCCCCTCCTTGTCCTCTTCTCATTGGTTGGGTGACATCATCCTCTCTAATCCCTTTGATTAACTTCCTAATTGTTTGCCTAATGACCGCTGATCTGTTATACGGTTCGCTTAACTTTCGTTTTCGTTTATCGTTTGAGGGATCATACCCGGGATCTTATTACTTAGGTTCCCTTAACCTTTCTCAATATATTATATTCCTTTTATGATCCTCTCTTATAATCCTTTAATTTAAATCCTTCTTATCTTGTTACCTTATACTCAATTCTTTTCGTATCTAGTGGATTTCCGGGAAAAATCAAAGTGTTCGGAAATTGGATTCTGACGATCTTTACATACACTTATATACCACATAGAGTACCAATAATATCCCAGAAGACCAATAACAGAACCCCTATATAGTGTGGCATGAAAAGTTTTCTTATTCAGCAAAACACTATTCATAAAGGGTTTCAAAAATTTCCAAAAATTTGGGGTTATTATAGTCTCCCCTCCTTAAAAGGATTCCGTCCCGGAATCGGATAGAAAATGAATAGGGATACTCTCTTAGCATTGCACTTTCTAACTCTCGAGTAAATTTTCCTACACTGTAGTCCTTCCATCAAACTCTGAATAGTTTGATAACCCTTCTCCTAAGCACTTGTTCCTTTTCACTCTATAACCCTTCTTGGTTGCTCCATATAGGTTACGTCGGGTTGCATGTCTATGCACTCATATGCCCCTATTTATCTGGCATCCGAATTACACTTCCTTAACATTGATACGTGAAACACGTTATGACTTTCTACATGTTCTGGGGTAAGGCTAGCTCATATGCTAACTTCCCAATACTTCTTAATATATTCAAGGGTCCAACCATTTGTGGACCTAACTTTCCTTTCTTTCCGAACTTCATCAATCCTTTCCAAGGGATACCTATAACATTACTAGGTCCCCTATTTCATACTCTTTGTCCTTCCGAGTCAAATCAGCATACCTCTTATGTCCATCTTCGGCTACTACCAGCCGTCCTCTGATTAGATCTATTATATCCTTGGTCCCTTGGACCACTGCTGGTCCGAACATCTAGCACTCTATAACTTCATTCTGATACAAGGGAGATCGGCATCTCTTTATGTATAGGGCCTCGTAACGTGACATTCCAAAACTGTCATATCATCCATCGTCATAAGAAAACTCAATTCGTGCTAAGTGATTATTCCAAACTCTTTCAAGTCTATTGCACCGGCTCTCATCATAGCTTCTATCATTATAGCTTTTGCTTCTCAATACCCATTCTTTTTCAGTTCGTAATCGCTACTACCTTCCGTTTCTAATATTATACTGGTTATACTTTTGCTCGTTAGCGTTCTATAACCTTTTAATAACCACGTCAACCTTAGTATCACGAATGTGTTTCTATTCCGAATACTACCACAACTTTATTACTCCTTTTTCAGTTGTTTCTATTTCCCAAAGTTTGATCAATCATATAGAAGTAAAGGAATTTGTTGAGAGATCACTATGATCATGAACACTTGTTATATCGCATAGTTAGTACAGAAGGTGGCCAGCCTTTAGTACTTGACAAGCAATTAAACAATAGATGGTATCCTACTAGGCTTCTATCACACAGATAGATAGTCATTCGGCAATACCTCCCCTTCTGGAAGGGTTGTTCTTCTCAGCTTACATGAAATGAAAAGAAGAGAAAAGAACAAACTGAAGAGGATTGTATATTTGTAAAAAAAAAAAATTATTGCCATAAAATATCTGGCTTGGAATCTACCTCTGAACTATAGAGGTTTGTCATAGGAGAACAAAATAAATATGTATTTATATCAACATCAAGTATTATAGCATCGTATTTCACATGCCTAAATATTTTTGCTATTCCGTCCATCATTCTATGGACCCATGCTCTTCCTCGAGCTTATACACAATCACCTTTGAAACTCCCTTGATATCGAAAATCGAATCTGGGATCTCATTCTAGACATCATTGTTACTAGAATTCTATGCTTGCACCGCAACCTTCCTCATATAGTAATACGACTTTCTTTTCATAAGAGGGAATAAATATTCAATAGGTAGATACTCTACTTAATTAGTCTATCAATGATAACTTATACACTACCACGACCCGATTAGTGGTACCCAATCTCAACATCCATTCCAATACAACTCTCACGGTTGTAACCAGCTCATTACTCGCAGAATCATTGCTGCATTACTATGGTCCACTACTGACCTACTGTCGTCATTCATTTTCCATGAAATCTTAATATCTAACCATACGGAGTCCATACATGTCGTATAGAATTCTCCTAAGGAGGTAACATAATTTCCATTCACAATTCATGAAGAACACTCTAGATTCCTGATATATATACATGACATGAAGCAGATAAAACTGTAGAAGAGTTTCAATCAAAGTAACGATAGCAGGTTAATACCATTCTTAATCATATACCTTCAATAGAAGACTTAACTCGAAGGTTCGTTTAGTCCTTTTTGAAACATGGTCCTGGATTATCCTCAGGATAGGACCTTCTAAGATAGATAGCCCGCTCATGGCGATTACACGAATTAAACCTTTACCAACTATTATTACGGTTGGGTATTGAACAGTCATCAGAAGGAATGTCAATCTTTCAAACCATAATACAACCTTTACGGCTTCAACCATTATCACTGTATTCCTCTGGCACGAGCGCCTGTAATTGTCCTCTTACACTTAAAGTGTCGGCCACCTCTTTGGCCTTTCCTGATAGTAAAATTTCCTTACAGTCAATGTCATTTTAACCACCTCCAAATAAATGTTCTACCTCATTTCAATCACAGCTTATGTGAAGATGTTTTCCTTAAATCTGATGAGTAAAAAAAAATCACCATTTTTCCATAAGTTATTGCCTCAGTCTTTAGAGGTTAATCACTATCACGACTGACTCTCAATCATACTTAGAACATCTTTTATCTTAAGTCCTAATTGCCCTGAACAATTTCGACCATTACTGGTTCGATCCATACTTTCTCGTGGTTTAACGCGTGCCCCACTTGGCATCATTATAATTACGTCATATTTCCGTTATCAAAATGTCTATTCCTGAGAACTTTGATTATTACCTTTCTCCTTGTAAAACCTCTAAGGTTATCCTTGAATCGTTCCTCCTGTATTCCCTAGATACAGGGCATATCAAGATACCATATACTAATACTAGAATCATTGTCTATATACTTTTGAAAAATTTCTCCACTGATTCTTTAAAGGTTGTTATTACCTTAATCCTTTCCAATTCATACTGTCAAAACTCATACTATCCCTGTTAAGGGTGAAATGCCAGCCTTTATGCATTCCCCTAGGATTCATTTTAAGTTATCGATATTCTATCCTTAATTCCACCTTTAAAAGGTACATGCATCCTTCCATGGATAAATCAAGTCATATATCCCTGATAAGGGTGTCTTATTCAATCATTCCCACCTCGATAGTATATGCCTAGTTTCACAATAACATCTGTATTCAAAATGAGGTCAATCAATATGGCCTCCAAAAGATAACAACGGTTATCCGCTTTCCTTGCCTAATTTGGTAATGATAACAAGGATGTTCTGGAAGATATTGGTCGTGTTCCTTATTTACTTTTGTTGTTTATCTCAACAGTCACCTCAATGTTGGGATATCTTTCATACCTGGCGTCTTCCTTTCTGGGTATCATGCCACCGGTCTTACACTTCACATTCTTGAAGGTCACTTCCTTCATCCAATTTTCCTAATTTCTTACTTTCTTGTCTCCTCAGTCTATCCGCGTCTCATAATTTATCCTTCGAACTATCTCAAGGTTTCCTCGAATCCTCCCAACTTACAGGGGATAAAATATCTGCATCTCTTATGCCTTCAACCATCAATTTTAACTCATGGTGAATCACCCTCATCCTGACGAATGCATACTTTTCTATTTCTATTGCTACGAGTCTTTAGGGTATCCTCATACCCAACTCCCTTATCATACCTCAAACTCTATTGCCTTTATATTCCTTTCCACTTCAGTTTCTTTTATTTTCCTTTCTCTTATCGTTATTTCATGAACCAACACAACATAAGCATTGATTTCAAACATCCCGTCATTCTGGATTCATGTCCTCAGAACGAATCTTGATAACTTTTACAACTTAGATTCATAATTCATCATACTCGTCTGCCTTTGTTCTGGCTCTAAAGCGTTTACACTATCTCTATAACCTTGGGAAGTACTTTCCTGAAAACAATTGACTGAACTTAAATCAGTTTATTATAATCTCTTGCTCCGTGCCTTCCTTGGCCTTTCACCAGCTGGTGGCCTCTCTCTTAGGAAGGTAAGTGGAAAAAATAGTCTTTTGCACTTCGTCAATCATTTAGAATCTCAATTGATTCCTCTATTTCCTTTAGCCAGGCTCTTGCCTTGACTGGGTCAACTTGTTCCTTGGAACTCTGAGAGCTTAGCGACTTAAAGGTTCGGAAAGATTTTCTCACCGCATTGTTTCCTCATGGTGGTGGTTGGGGATAATAGTCTAAGTTCTGTCTAGAAAGGTCCATGAATTGCCGTATAGGAGTACCGTTTCGGGTCTCCTTTCCTTACTCGACTTTCTGTTTCCTTAGTTTGAAATGTTTCATCCTTCTCCCATACTTGGGGTTATCTTATACGTTAAAATCCTCATTTTTCACTCCATTATGTTATGGGCTCCTTCTATCTTGATGGCGACCTCCCTGACTATCACGTTCAGGGTTTGCTCTAAATCTTATTCCTCAAACTATGACTTTCATCTAAGATCTCATCTTTAAGCTCTTGAACTTTTGGAACCCAAATTCTATAGGAATACCATTATTCCCTTATCATCTTTCTCGGTATTTATCTCATATCTATTTGTTGGCTCTCTGCCTTCATTCATCACTTTTTCTGGCACAATATGTTCTTTTCCAATAATTCGGTCTGTATTGCAATCTCACACAGCTTTTCGGTACCGGCTCCGGTTACCTTCACTTCTATTTCCATTTTCTCAAAATCTCTTATAACTCTCCCAAAGACATTATAATCTTGAGTCTCTCCTTTTTACTAAGGGCATCAGCCACCATATTGGCTTTCCCCGAATGATAAAGAATCTCCCAATCATAATTCTTGATTAGCTCTAACCGCCTCCTCTGGCGTATGTTGAGCTCTTTCTACGTGAAAATGTACTAGAGCACTTATGGCTTAGGTAATTCTCGCACTTCTCTCCATACAAGTAGTGCCTCCAATCTTTAGGGCAAAACTATTGCCATGAGCCCAAGCTCATAGGTGGGGATATCGAATTTTATATTCCCTTAATTTTCTTGACGCGTACGCGATTACATTGTTGTGCTGTATAAGAAGCACCCTAATTCCTTATGCGAAGCGTCAATACAAATCACAAAATCTCCTTTTTCCATCCGGCAATGCCAACATAGGGGCCATCACCAATCTTTGCTTCAGTTCTTGAAAGCTGTTCTCGCATTTCTCTGTCCATTCAAACTTCTTAGTCTTACGAGTAAGCCGCGTTAAAGGGGCTACTATCTTTACAAACTTGAACGAACCTCCGGTAGTGACCAGCCAATCCTACCTCTGGTAATTACCCTAACCATGGTCATCAATTCCTCAGTGATCCTTTATTCATTCTTGTCAGGATCCTCCACGGGATTCTTCTCAACAACAATCCCTTCTAGGACAACATCCTCAACCGCTACATCCTCCATATGAACATCATCCGGTCCCGCGTTAGGATGCTCTATCGGATCCATAATCTGATCTCCAATAAGTAATAAAACATCATCGCGTTGTTGTCCTCAACCTCAGGGTTCGGAGTCCCGCTACCATATACGATAATGAACTACGCTTCTATCACGATATTTATAAGGGTTCCCATAAGGGTTTTAACTGTCAGTACTACGTTAGGTACTCCGACTATGAACTTGGCAAGAGTTCTTATTATCTTAGTGAACTTATTATCTTAACGTCACATCATCTCTGAGGTTTATAACGCTTGGCTCTGATACCATTTCTGTAACACCCCCAAATCCGGGGTCGGGGATCCGGGTTGTCACGAGTTCCATTTCCCTTAATAACACCCAATCTTAATAAACAATCAACTACTCTGTACTGTGACCCCACAATAAACACACACACCACAAGTTATAGTCTCAGAGATGAATATCCAAAAGTAACACGAATCACTTTATTCCACAATTATTTGCCATTACACCTTAAAAGGATTTCTGAATAAATTTACATTTTCCTTGCCATTATTACAATTCATAAATATACATAAGTCTGGTACATCAAAAGTTGAAAGCCTAGCCTATTGGTAGATCCTACCTCAGCTACAATGGCATCAACACCTACAGGAAACTGCGGAACGTTTCCTATCTGCTCGCGAATTGGGAGCTTGATCATGTTCATCTTGTCTATCTGATGTTGTGTGATGAAAGAAGAAAGCAAGGGTGAGCAACAAGCCCACCAAAATAATATGTATAATAATTAACAATATATGAGCATTCTCATAGTACTCATGAAAGTCTTGGTCAAGAAGAAATGAACCAAGCTGAAATCTTAACACGACCAAGTCGCAAAATAATTCAGTATATATATACATATACTTTTCAAAATCTTGGAAGTCCTCTTCCATGCATAATATACACAGAGTTCCAGTTAATAACTGTATAAAACTATCGTTGCAAGGTGATCTCATATGTCTAACCTTGTCTCAACGTTTTTCTGAAAATCTTTGACATGCATAAGATAATCATTTACTAGATATAAGTTTAAAAGATGAAGTTACAAGATACTCCAATATACTTATATCTTTCCGAATACTACTTGAACTACCACCGTTCAAGTTATAATTAGTTTCAAAAGTTCATCACATAGATGAGAATACAAGATAAGACTTGAATAGATTCAATCTTTGAAATATTATTGAATGAAATGAAGTTACGAGATACTTCATTAAGTCCCGATATATATATATATCCATATATATATATATCTCATACATTTCCTGAAAACCTCTGTCATGTAAAGTATGAACAAAGTTGCAATATCCAATGAATTTTGGAAAGAAAAGAATTTTGGCATAAACCTGATATCTTGCTGATCAGGCAAAGATACCAATAAGTAACCTTTTCTACTAGTAGATGGATGAATCCCCCACCGGTCATCACCCTGGTCGTATTAAGACCTTGTGCTGGACCGCCACCCGGCCTCTTACGCGTTGATGGACTGCCATCCAGCCACTTACACTTTGATAGACCGTACCCCGGTCTGTCGCTTATGCCGACTCAATTAGATGGACTTACTTCCCGAACATTGGGTAAGTAATCAATTCATTTATCAAAACAGCAACCTTGTTGCGAATATAAAATACACCACAGAGCCAGATCCCTTAGATTTTTGAGCGAGTATTCAAGTCCCCTTCAAAAAGGAAGATCTTAAATTTGAAAACGAGTTTTGGGATCCGCTCTAACCTTTAAAAATCATTTTGAAGACTCGAAAACACTTTAAAGAGTGTTTGGAGTAATGCTGATTTAATAAAGTAAATCAGTCCCGATATATTAGAAAATATCTGAATATTATTAAATAATATTCCCATAAGGATAATCTCTATACAAATAACTTGAAGTAGAAGTTGTAAAACTTATACTTGAAATGAGTATTAAATAACCAAAGATATACTTATACGAAAGTACTATCTTTATTTGAATAATCAAAAATAAGTTTGATTATCGACACCTTATTCTTTAATAAAATAAAGAATATATTTCAGTAAATAATCGGAGTCATAGGTCCTCAAATGAATATTCAAATAATATTCAATAAATAATATAAAGTGAGTCATAAGTCCTCGAATGAATATTCAAGTAATATTCATTAAATAATATAAAGTGAGTCATAAGTCCTCGAATGAATATTCAAGTAATATTCATTAAATAATATAAAGGAGTCATAAATCCTCGAATGAATATTCAAGTAATATTCATTAAATAATATGAAGTTATCGAATAAACCTTATTCGATTAATAGTTTTTTTAAAAAAACCATATCAATATATATATAAATATATATATATATATATCATATACTCGGGAACATCTACTCCCGGTTTTAGAAAAGGGTTCACCTTTGGTTCCCCTATACTCAGGGTATACGCAACTACTGCATATCTCTAGCATAGGTATTATGCAACTAATAAGCATTTGAACCAACAGATATATAAATCAAGAATACGAAACAGGCATGCATATATACCATATCACATGCTCCAATATATCGCAAGAATTTGCTAATAACAAATATGCATTTATCGCAAGATAATGCATATACATATATACATCACAACAACAGTATAACGGATAGAAAACTTGCCTGAGCGACTGGGGTTACGAATGGCTCGGGACGAGTCTGGTAACCTATAAGCAACAAGTAAGTTGGAATTAAACCAAAGTCACTTGTAAATCTATACTCTAACCAACTCAGACTCTAACGCTCGTTTTGCGCTTACTGATTCTCTTAAGTCACTCGAGTACCCTCGGCTCCACCATTTTTAATAAATTAACCATTACGAGTTTTAAGGCGATTCTTTCGCAAGTGTCTTACCAACTGCCTATTACACCTTACATAAATGTTTCATACTTCAATTAGTCCTTTAAGGTCTTTAACCTATGTTTCAAAGTAAGGCGAGGGGAAAAGTTTCGTTCGCGAAATGCCGTTACTTGAAATGGTCGTTTCTCCTAAACCGTGCATCGGAATCGAACGAACTACATATCAAAACGAAGCTCGTAACATGAGATATCTAAACATGGACATGGTCAACATCTAGCAGGGGGTTCTCGGGTCCTAATGTTATGAACAAAAGCAGTCTAAAGTAAATCGGATATTACGACGGCTATGTTTACGCGATTTCCCAATTTTAAACCATTCAAAAACCATCACAATTCAACCTCAATCCATTCATACAACCAAAGTCCATCCTTATCACATCATTACAGCCCCAATCAATTCAATATTAACATTTATACTTATGCCTAAGCTTGAATTTAACTATACTTAAGTTCTTTTTACCAAAACAATAATATTCACCATTCCTTTTCACTACCATTCTAACCCAAACTCTAAACCACAAGCATTAAGCTACTATATCACCATAATAATCAAAATCATCTTACTATACAAAGGAATCTAGGGTTTGGAGATGATATACCTTCCTTGAAGTGGTGGGAGTAGCTAGGGAGCCTTAGGAAGCCTTGAGGAGTCTTAGGAAAGCTTGGATCATAAAGGAAAAACAAGAAAATCAAGTTAAAATTCTTGAAGTCACTATTCATTGTCTTCTTCATTGATTTATTGAAGAAGATTGAGAAAGAATTGAAGGCTTAAACTCATAAGATAGCCATATCTATGCATAAGGAACACTAGGGAATTATCTTACCAATTTAGGAAGCCTTGAACTTGAATTTTGAAAATTGCTTTCTTTGAAATAGTAAAAAGTCGAGAGTAAAGCTTGGAGAAGATGAAATGTTTTGTGTTTTTGCTTTGATTTGATTCTTTGGTTGGTTGTTTTTGATTTGTTTTTGGGTAATTACCTTTCTAACCTTGACTTTGTGTGGTTATAAACCAACCACATCTCCTTCCTCCCTATGTCATGCTTAGGTCATCCTCATGATGTCATCCTCCCCTCCTTGTCCTCTTCTCATTGGTTGGGTGACATCATCCTCTCTAATCCCTTTGATTAACTTCCTAATTGTTTTCCTAATGACCGCTGATCTGTTATACGGTTCACTTAACTTTTGTTTTCGTTTATCGTTTGAGGGATCATACCCGAGATCTTATTACTTAGGTTCCCTTAACCTTTCTCAATATATTATATTCCTTTTATGATCCTCTCTTATAATCCTTTAATTTAAATCCTTCTTATCTTATTACCTTATACTCAATTCTTTTCGTATCTAGTGGATTTCCGGGAAAAATCAAAGTGTTCGGAAATTGGATTCTGACGATCTTTACATACACTTATATACCACATAGAGTACCAATAATATCCCAGAAGACCAATAACAGAACCCCTATATAGTGTGGCATGAAAAGTTTTCTTATTCAGCAAAACACTATTCATAAGGGTTTCAAAAATTTCCAAAAATTTGGGGTTATTACAATGCCCCTTTACCCCGAGGTTGGAGGAAGTGGACATGCTGGGCGAAGTGAAGCACGAGGGCAATCGCCCCCTATATACGAGGTTTGGCACCTATCCCCGAGGATCGGGAATTTTCTGGTCCTTACACTGAGAAAGACTCTGAATCTTCGGATGATGAAGTGGCCCCAAGAAGGAGGCGTCCTGGCAAAGAGTCGATGGCCGATGGAAGACAACGCCCTCAAAGCACCTAAGGGGCGAATCCCCAAGAAGTGTAGAAAAGGATCAGGGCTCATGAGGCTGAGATCCAAAGGCTGAGGCACGATTTGGAAGCTCACCAGGCCACCAGACCCCAAATACCTCCTAGGGAGAGAATTCCTCCTCCTGTCATAGACTTGGATGGTCCAGTACAGAGAAGGACTGTTGTCCCAAGAACTGATCCAAGCAATCTCCTTCCCCTTGGAGATCCTGATGATCCTACTCCGCCCTTCACTGAAGAGATAATGAATGCCCATATCTCAAGGAAGTTTAAGATGCCAACTATCAAAGCCTATGATAGCACGGGAGATCCCGCTAATCATGTTAGGACATTCTCTAATACACTGCTGCTGCAACCCGTGAATGACACTATTAAGTGTCGGGCTTTCCCTCAAACCCTGTCGGGTATGGCTCAAAGGTGCTATAGTCGCTTGCCCCTAAACTCCATTGGGTCGTTCAGAGAGTTAAGTCAGTCTTTTATTAAGCAGTTCATCAGTGGGAGAGTCCATGAGAAAAGTTCAGCATCTCTTATGAGTATTGTGCAGGGAGCAAAGGAATCCTTGAGAGATTACCTGAATCGTTTCACAAAGGAGGCTTTAAAAGTCCCAGATCTTGATGATAAGGTAGCCATGATAGCACTGCAACAAGGAACTAGGGATGAGTTTTTCAAGATGTCCTTGGCCAAACGTCCCCTTGAAAACATGTTGCAGCTCCAGGAGAGGGCAGGGAAGTATATCAAGGTTGAAGAAAGCATGAGGAAGACCGTAGTAAGTAATGAGCCCACTGGAGGCAAGAAGCGGAAAACTGATTTGGAGTATATTGCTAAGGACAAGTATCCTAGAACCGAACAAAATTCTGATTCAACCCCCAAGAAGGGAGGACCTGGGCAAAAATTCACTGAATACGCTAAGCTGAATGCTCCTAGAAGCCAGATTTTGATGGAGATCGAGAAAGATAGAGATATTCGTTGGCCTAAGCCCTTGAAGGCTGATCCCGCCAAGCTAGACAAGAGCAAGTATTGCAGATTTCACAAAGATGTTGGCCATGACACCGATGAGTGTAGGCAATTGAAAGACGAAATTGAGTTTCTGATTCGAAAAGGAAGATTGAACAAGTATACTGGAGAAGGAGGGGATGGAAACAACAACGTGAGAAGGAACTTCGATGACCGAAGGAGAGATCAAGAAGATCAGGGGCGAAATCCCCAACCTAGGGGACCAGTGATAAATTTAATTTTCAGAGGACAACGTCCACAAGGGCCTGTGATTAACACAATTTTTGGAGGACCAACTGCTGCAGGGTTATCCAAGAACTCCAGGAAAGCGTGTGCTCGAGAAGTTATGAATATTGTTGGGGAAGCCCCGAAGAGGGCTAGGACAGGAGTAACAATGTCTTTTGATGATTCTGATCTGGAGGGTGTGAAATTTCCCCATGACGACCCGTTGGTCATAACCCCGATAATAGGGAACAACCCGGTAAGAAGGGTCCTTGTGAATAATGGAGCTTCAGTGGACATTTTGCTCCATGATACCTTTTAAGGATGGGGTATAATGACTCCCAATTGACCCCAACCGACATGCCGATATATGGATTCGCAGAAGTGGAATGCCCCATAGAAGGAATAATCAAGTTGCCCACAACCATAGGACAGGAACCAAGGCAAGTAACTCAGATGTTGGACTTTGTGGTGGTGAAGGCTAGTTCGACCTACAACGCTATCATGGGAAGAACAGGGATACATGCCTTTAAGGAAGTCCCTTCTTCTTATCATTCAGTTATGAAATTTCCGACTCGAGATGGAATTGGAGAAGAAAGAGGAGATCAAAAAATGGCAAGAAGCTGTTATGTGGCCTCTTTGAGGGCAGATGGAGTCGGGGGCAGGTTCTTCCTATTGAAGATATGGATGTCCGAGAAAATGATGAGAAGAGAGGAAAGCCAGCAGAAGACTTGGTTTCGATTCCTTTAGACCCCGAGAATCCTGAGAGGATGACTTTCATTGGAGCCATATTAGAGGAGCCCCTTAGAGGGAAGTTGGTGAAATTTTTGCAAGAAAATAGTGATGTGTTTGCATGGTCAGCAGCTGATATACCAGGCATAGACCCGGAGCTGATTACTCATAAGTTAAACGTGGATCCAAGCAGGAAGACAGTGAAACAAAAGAAAAGAAATTTTGCCCCCGAAAGATAAGAGGCTATAAAACAGGAAGTAGAAAAGCTCTTAGAGGCTGGTTTCATTGAGGAGATTCAATTTCCGGAATGGGTAGCAAACCCTGTAATGGTGAAGAAGGCTAATGGGAAGTGGAGGATGTGTATAGACTACACTGACTAGAATGATGCATTCCCTAAAGACTATTTTCCATTGCCAAGGATTGATACTATGATTGATGCCACTGCTGGGCATGAGATGCTGAGTTTCATGGATGGATTTAGCGGATATAATCAGATTAAGATGCAGAAGGATGACATTCCAAAGGTATCATTTATCACTGACTTTGGTGTTTATTGTTATCTTGTTATGGCGTTTGGTCTTAAGAATGCAGGAGCCACCTATCAAAGGTTGGAAAATAAAATTTTTAAGGATCTTTTTGGTAAGACTATGGAAGTCTATGTTGATGACATGTTAGTCAAGAGTCTAGTAAAGACTGATCATATAACCCATTTGAGGGAAGCTTTTGAGGTCCTGAGGTACCACAAGATGATGTTGAATCCTACGAAGTGTGCTTTCGGAGTAGGATCTGGAAAATTCTTGGGATTGATGGCCTCAAAGAGAGGAATTGAGGCTAACCCTGATAAAATAAAGGCAATCCTAGACATGGAACCACCAAAAACTGTTAAGGATGTTCAGAAGCTCACAGGAAGGGTTGCTGCGCTGGGATGATTCATCTCCAAGTCAGGAGACAAGTGTCTATCATTCTTTAAGTCATTAAAAAATATTAAGGACTTTGTATGGAGCGAAGAAAACCAGAAGGCTTTCGAAGAACTGAAGCAATATATGGCGCAAGCCCCGTTGTTGGCCAAGCCAGTTTTGAGTGAAGTTTTATTCTTGTACTTGGCTGTTTCAGAGAATGCCTTGAGCGCAGTGTTGGTTAAGGAGGAACTGAAAGTCCAGAAACCCGTATACTATGTCAGCAAAATTCTGCATGGTGCTGAATTGAATTATTCAACTATTGAGAAATTTGCTCTAGCATTGGTAATGGCTTCGAGAAAGCTGCGTCCTTACTTTCAGGCTCATCAGATTGAGGTGCTAACAAATCAGCCACTGAGAAATATCATTCACAGTCCCAAGGCAAGTGGGAGATTGATTAAGTGGGCAATAGAGCTGGGAGAGTTCGATCTCAAGTATAAGCCGCGAACGGCAATAAAAGCCCAGGCGCTAGCTGACTTCGTGGTGGAGTGTACCATACCCAACCAAGAATTCGGGGGGCAGGGAGATACCACACCACAAGACAAGGGAGTCGATAATGGGGACAAAGAGAAGGATGATAAGGAGAAAGAATATTTGGTTCTCTATTTTGATGGAGCATCAAAAACAAACTCCAGTGGAGCAGGATTTGTTTTGCAAAGCCCTGATGGGTTCTTAATTGAGTATGCTATGAAGCTGGACTTCCCAACCACAAATAATGAGGCAGAATATGAAGCCCTGATAGCTGGCCTTGGCCTAGCTAGAACGCTTAGAGTCAAAAACTTAAAGGTCCGTGGGGACTCGAAGCTGATCATATCCCAGGTAAAGGGAGAATTTGAGGCAAGGGATGATACGATGGCTAAGTATGTCCGCCTAGTAAGGGCTGTTATGACCCAATTTAATGAATGCCATGTTGAGCACATTCCAAGGGAAGAAAATGCTAAGGCAGATGCGTTATCAAAGTTTGCTTCATCTGAGATAGAAGAAAGTTCAGGAAGTGTGTACTTCCGTGTTTTGAAGACAAGAAGCATAGATGTTAAGCTTGTGGCTCCTATAGGCCTGGGGATGTCATGGATTGATCCTATTAAGGCTCACATTCAAACCGGTTGGTTGCCAAGTGATGCAACCGAAGCACGGAAGTTAGCTGTTCGGGCACTAAGGTACTCTTTGATAGATGGGATTTTGTACAAAAGATCTTTCGTGGTTCCTTACTTGAGGTGTCTCAGGCCCGATGAGGCACGCTTGGATCTTGAGGAAGTGCATGAAGGTATTTGTGGGCAGCACTTGGGGGGCAGGGCCTTGACTCATAAGATAGCACGTTTAGGCTTCTATTGGCCAGAAATGATGGCTGATGCCAAAGAATATGTGAAGAAGTGTGATCGCTGTCAGAAGCATGCACCAGTTGTTAGACAACCCCCCGAGATGCTGACCTCTATCAACTCGCCTATTCCCTTTTCATGTGGGGGATGGATATTCTAGGGCATTTCCCTATGTCCACGGCACAAAGGAAGTTTCTTATTGTAGCCATTGATTATTTCACCAAGTGGATTGAAGCCAAACCTTTGGCCAAGATCACAACTAAGCAGGTTGCACAATTCCTGTGGGAAAACATTATGTGCCGATATGGAATTCCCCGTATCCTAGTCACCGACAAAGGAGCACAATTCAACAATGAGGAATTCAAGAAATACTGTGAAGAAAATGAGATTGAGTTACGGTTCACCTCTGTGGCTCACCCGCAAGCCAATGGGCAAGCTGAGGTAGCAAATCGAATAATCCTAGATGGACTAAGAAAGAGGATCGAGAAGTCAAGAAATAATTGGGTGGATGAGATACTTCCCATATTATGGGCCTATAGGACTACCTGTAGAGTCACGACAGGAGCAACTCCCTTCATATTGGCATATGGGGCAGAAGCAGTAGTTCCCGTGGAGATATCACATTCCTCTCCAAGGATTTAGGCTTTCAATACAGAGGAAAATGAAGAAGGGCAGAGGTTAGCCCTGGATCTAATCGATGAAGTGCGAGATGGGGCACATGCAAAGATAGTAAAATATCAGAAAAAGGCTTCATTCTACTACAACCTAAGGGTTAAAGAAAGGTTTTTCAAACAAGGTGACCTAGTCTTGAGAAAGATAGAAGCTTCTGGTGTAGGACAGAAAGGAAAGCTTGCCCCGAATTGGGAAGGGTCGTACAAAGTCAAGAGCGTTCAGGGTAGAGGAACCTACAAGCTGGAGACTATGGATGGTTTTGAAGTCCCGAGAACCTGGCATGCACAAAACCTGAAGGTTTACTATGTGTAAGATAGTCGAAGTACGATTCTCACTTGTCATTATGACAAGTAGGTTTAAAAGCACCTTGAAGCTTTGTTTGCGTAGGATTTTATATTCCAGTAGAATTTACATTGTCTAGTTATTATTGATTAGGGTCGAACCCATGCTATGTAAGGTTTTGGAAAACCAGACTTCATATTAAAGAGTTTGAAATTATTTCAAACCTAAGGATGTTTAAAGTTGTGATAATACCTTGTGTGGTGCATGTTGAACAAATCAAAGGGACAATTAGTTCAAACGTCTCAGTCGTCCCCTCAGAAGTCCCCGTAGAGGTTCCATCAGAACTGCATTTGGATGCTTTGAATGATGCAGGAGACACTGGATTCTAAGGCGCAGCCCTTGGAGGCTCTTCCACCCTGACCTTCTTCACAGCAGGCTCAGAATCTTCTTCAGAAGAAGTCTCCTCCTCCCCAGAGCTGGACTCGAGTTCTTTCCTCTTGTGGCCTTGGCTCCCTGAAGGGTCGTCTTTGATCAGATCAGCGAGCTTGTCAGTAACACCCCCAAGCTCTGGAACTCGCACAGGGCAAGGAAAGGAGGACTGCTCTAGGACTTCTGGAAATTCATCTTGGATGGCCTCCACAGCAGCATCCCAGCCTTCTTTATAGCTAACTGGGTGTAGGAGAGCATCGTGCTCCACCATCAAGTCCTTGAACTCCTGAGTGTCCATCCAGCCGTCAAAAGCTTTATCCTTCTGAGCCTTCAGGATAACATTTTTAGCCCGGGCCGTTTCCAAGTCAGAAGTGGAAGAGGCAAGTTGAGCTTTAAGGGCCTCTATTCTCTGGTTGGCCTCCTCCAACTTCTTGTTAGCGTCCTCCAGGCCAACCTTCCAAGCCTTGGCTTGGTGAATCGCCCCTTGAAAGTGGGCGTTAGCCTACAAGAGAAGCAGCAAAAGTATGAGAAGAAAATTAAAAAAGGCAAGTATGAAGGGCATAGGAAAAGGACGTACCGTCGCTAAAGCCTGGGCTCCGAAAAGCTCGTTCCCCTCTAAGTCATGTTGAAGGACAAACTCCTGATAGTCCACCGGGGAGATGGAATGCTTAGACCATTCCTTGGCAAGTGTCGTGCTGCCAACGATTGAATCCTTGCCCCGGATCCCCCAAGAAGGTTGAAAATAGGCCCCTGGCCTCTGCTTGGTGCGCAAAACTTGGTTAGGGCCTTCCTCGCCTAGTTCCATTGCTTGAAGGAGGAACTCAGGGAAGCGATCACCAAGGCGCGGGTCTTTAAAGACCTTTCCAGCCCGCTTCATCCTGGTTGTCTCCAGGTCTTTAGGCTTGGTAGCCTCCTCAATCTTCTCAGCCACTGCAACAAGTGAGATAAGTAAGTTGAAGAATCAGCGGAATAGAAAATGAAGGAAATAAAAAAGAGATATAAGGAAGGAAACTTACTTTTCTTAGGGGTGGGAGATAGGCCGCGTTCTACAAGAATGGTCTCCCGGATAAGGTCCCAAGAATGGGAAGTCCCATTATCTTGCGTAAGGAGGTTGAAAGCTCTAGCCTCCTCCTCAGACAAAGTTATATCGTTTGGGCTCCCATCGACGGCAAGCCCGAAGGACGATCGAAATAGGGTGCCCCAATTTCCACCCTCGCAAACGACGAACAAAAAATCTTTCTTCCACCCCAAGTTGTTGTCAGAGATGGACTTCCCGTTCACAATGTGGGGAATAGTAGGGCGCTGGTTTACAGAAACCCAACCCGGACTTTTATCAGGGCTGTTTTTGAACTGGAAAATCTTTCTGAAAACGGTAGCCGAAGTGGGGACATTGTGCTTGGCACATTGTGACAGATAGCACAGAATTAGCCTCCAAGAATTAGGGGGAGTTGGCAAGGGCTGATGCCCATATCAGCCAGTAAAAGAGGAATGAACGGATGAAAAGGGAGTCTGATACCTGCCCTTAGAGTATCCCTATAGACGCATAATGCATCCTTCTTCCACTGGCAGGCCCTATCGGCCGGACCTGCAAGAACTAGCTTCAAAGGTTCCTTGATTTTGAAGCAGCTGCTCAACTTTTCCAGCTCCTTGGGATCCCGCAAAGCACTAATATGGTCGTGCGCGTCCAGATGCGCATCAGACGGGTACTCGTCCCCTCGAGTGTTGATCATGTCGATTAAGGAAGTGTACCTCGATCGAATAGGGAATTCATTGGACTTTCTTGCCACGTTCATCTTTGCCAAGCGAGTCATTTTCTTGTCAGCCATCTGAAAAAAGGGCACATAGACAGGTTATCCTAAAAGGGCACATAATGGAAAAGTAGACAGAAGAAGTAAAAGGAGGGATTTTACCTGAAGAAGCGCTCCTAAAAAAGGCTTTGAGCTCCGACTTGCTGTTATTGCTCTGAGAATCTTAGCAAGAGGAGAAAGAAGAAAAACTTAGAAATGAGAAAGTGAGCAGTAGCAGCCTCTCCTCACTCCTTTATATAAGAGGAAAAGGGAAGTTGAAGGGACAAAAGCCCATTAAGGATAGAGGCCCAAAGAAAAAAAGCCCAGAAAAAGGAATATTCTAGAATATTCCAAGGAATTCTAGAGAATTTCCAAATCAATAAAGAGGCCCAGTAAGATTTAAGGCCGAATAAAGAGGCCCAATAAGATTTAAGGCCCAACAAAGAGGCCTAAAAAGATTTAAGACCCAATAAAGAGACCCAGTAAAATAAGGCCCAATGAAGAAGGCTAGGCCCAAATCCAATTAGGATTTGGAAAATGCAATACCCTAAATTGTAGCCCTAAAAGTTGTAAGGCCCAATGAAGAAGGCTAGTGGAAGACCAGAATTCAGGTCGAAAACCGGGTCGTGAATCCTGCCCGAAATCTTTCGAGCAGGCACCGGAAAATAACGGGTAAAAAAGACCAGAATTCAGGTCGAATTCCAGGTCGTGAATCCTGCCCGAATTCTTTCGAGCAGGCACCCGAAAATAACGGGTAAAAAAGACCAAGATTCAGGTCGAAATCCAGGTCGTGAATCCTGCCCGAAATTTTTCGACCAGACACACGAAAATAATGGGAATAACAGGACTGGATTGAGGTCGAAGCTTCGACCAGGAATGAGGTCGAAATGAACCAAGCATTTTTCAAGAATGGGGTTTAAAAATCTAGACTAAAACCCAGGTCGAAAATCGACTAGGATCCTGGTCGAAAACCAGGTCATGAATCCTAGTCGAAATCCTTTGACCAGGAAGCATGAGAAACATAGAATTTTCGAACAGGATTCAGGTCGAAACATCGACTAGAATCCTGGTCGAAATCCTAGTCAAAAAGCTCAAGACCAAGAATCGAAAAAAGGTAAGTTTTCGACCTAGATCCAGGTCGAAAGTTCGACTAGGATCCTGGTCGAATTCCAGGTCATGGATCCTAGTCGAACTCCTTCGACCAGGATTGCAAGGCTGACCTATATTTCGACTAGGATCCAGGTCGAAATTTCGACTAGGATCCTGGTTGAAATTTCGACTAGGATCCTGGTCGAAAAAGGGCTGGAAATCTGAAAAATCCCAGAAAAATAAGGATAAATTCCAGAAATTAAGGGAAAAATCCAGAAAATTAAGAAAAAATCCCGAAGTCAAGGGAAAAATTCCTGGAAATTAAGATAATTCCTGAATCAAGGGAATAAAAGTAAATCGTTGTAAACGTGTAGGTCGCTCCACACTTTACGCAAAATGATACCCAGTAAGGGAATAAATGAACTTAACTTTTGTGAAATCTTATACGGTTTCTCAAAAGTTGGGGGGCAAATGATAGGGAAAAATTAATCCTGATTACATAATTAATTATTATAGTTTGGGCTGCAAGACCCAATAAGAAGATGTATGATATTCAGACCAGAAAGGTTAGCATGTTGATCAGGCCTGATGGACCAGATCAGGCCTGATAGAACAAAGAAGGCCCAAAAACCCTGATTATTTATTAATTTCGTAATTAATAAATAAGGGAGAAAAACGGCTATTAAGATAAGTCCTAGTGGGGATATAAATCCTTGTAGATTGGCCTCCAAGGAACCGCATCGGATAAGGAATCAGCTTCCTACTTCCTAGGACTCCTAAGTCTATCCTAATTCAGAGACTTGACCACCAAGTCTCCTATACCAAGTCCAATTCAAGGACTCCCACATCTATATAAGGG
The DNA here is from genome assembly GCF_009905375.1 of Apium graveolens. Taxonomy (NCBI): domain Eukaryota; kingdom Viridiplantae; phylum Streptophyta; class Magnoliopsida; order Apiales; family Apiaceae; genus Apium; species Apium graveolens. The sequence continues at coordinate 93,002,338 of NC_133654.1, forward strand.
ACCTCACCCCACAAATTAGAACTACATTTTTTGGCTTGATTCTCTAATTCACAGAGATATGTAGGCATCTTGTAAAGGCAGAGTTAAGCTACGGAACACGAGAGCAACCATTAAAGGCCTTGAGCTCCCGCACCTTAGTAATAAATACAGTAATTATATATATTAGTTTTTAATCCATAACAAATGGCTAGATTAACAGCACAACCATTGATAGATTCAATTGTTCCATTAATTGCTATTACTTAGCCTTTGATAAATATTTTTGTACCAATCATAGAGAGTGCAGAAGTTCAAAAAATTTCTCTAACACTTGTAGGATTTCAGAGAGGGACTGAAAATCTTTCTGAGAATGAGAGGCTGCTTTATGAGAAGGAAAATAAAGAGAGGAGAATGAGAGGCTGGCCATTTCTTCCGGTCCAGCAAGTAAGATTGAAAGTACCACCTTAGCAGGTGAAGGTGAGGGAGTGAGAATAGTGAGCCAGAGGCAGGCCCTGATGCAAAAACATAGAGAAATTGAAAGAAAAGCAGGTACAGGAGGTACAAAGATGGAGTCTTTGGATGTCACAACTCCATCTAGTGAAGCTCTATACAAGGAAGAATATCAAGCTATCTTGGACAATGTAAATTTAGATGCCTTTATATTTCAGCATCCAAATTCAACGTATCAAATCTTAGATGGACAGTCAAACCTAGAAGTTGAAGCTGCTCTTGGTTTAACTCATACTACAGATTCAATGATGCGGGCTAAGGATGTTATCTCAAATGTTGCTGTTAGAACTAATGATGACTTTGGGTATGATGATGAAAGTGGAAGTGATGACGGAGGTGATGCTGATCACTCCATAAAAGATGTTCTAGATTGGATATACTCCAATAATATTTATCCAGGAGAGTTGATTAAGGAGTTCTTAACTCAGTACCAGGATTCATTAACTGACCAGTCCTCCTTCTCCACAACAACTCAGCTATTGATGCAGTTTTAGCAATCCATAATCAAGCTTCATAAGCTTCAGCTCCTTCAACACAAACAGGATTTTGAAAGCATGATGGACATAATTGAATACATGAAAAATACATAGGCTACCTCTTCGCATAATGCATATAGTTATATCCAAGCTGAACAAAGATGAGACAACTTCCAGAAGGTTGGATGAAATGGACAAGAGAATGAGCCTCATGGAACTGAAAATATCCAATATGAACAAGGAATGGGCATTCAGACAAGACCACTACAATAAATTCCCGGCTTCATGGCTCCTACTTATCTCTTGATGATAACAAAAAGTGAGAGAAGTTAATAGTGCAAGAAACTGAAAATGCTCAAGAAGCTCCAAATGTCCCTTCATCATCAGTCACTTTCACAAGCTTTGCTTCCATAATAACTGCAGATTCAAGTCTTTGTGAGCAAGGAGGAGGAAATCAAAGCTATTAACAAGTATATCTGGTAGAATAGAATCTATCTCTGAAGTCACCAAGAAAAAACCGGTAGATATCCCAACCTCAACAAGTATTATGAAGATCATTAATCCTGACATGTCTGCAAGAAGATTAATTCAAAAGGGAGCTCCTTGATATAAGAATGAGTTTAGTTCAGAATTCAAGTTGTCTAAAGCAAGATCCCCTTCCATAAAAAATGATCTCGAAGAAAAGAAACCATCTCGAAATGTGCACTTTGTAAGGCCCAAGCCTGATGATGAAAAAATCTTGGCTGAACAGATCAAGCGATTTAAAAGTTCGTCAAGTTCTGATCTAAAGAAAATAAGAGTGTGCATATATAGAGGTGGAGAGCCAATCTATATCTTTCCTGGTCATGAAGGTTATGGAGAACCTAAAACTGAGGAGTTCGTGAGAATTTCTCTTGAAAAAGCTAAATGTGGAAAGAAAAGTGAAACAGAGGATGTGTTCACTAAACACCAATTGCAACTAGCCAAAGAGCTAGAAAAGAAACTGGATGAAAAATTAGAGGTTGAGAATGAAGTAGAAGAAGTCAAAAACCCTAAAAGAGTGATTATAAGAAAAGGACCAAGGACAAAGACGAGAGTCAGGGGAAATTATCACCGGATGAACCAGCAATCACTGCTACTACCTCTCAATATCCTGCAACTTCTTGAACCTATAGTAGTGACACTTGGGTTCAAAATACATAGTTAACCAATATTTTTAATTGAGGAACTCATTGAGCTATAAAATGTCAAGTTGCCCATATTTCTTGTGGAATAGGAAGCTCAAAAAAAGAAAGAGTTAAAAAAGCCACAGCCAAAACTATCAGTTCTCAAACATGTGAAATGTCCTGAAGATAAGGAATCTTACATCTACATTACATACATTGAGGAGAAACAAATGTTTGATCTATATCTGGATGAGATTCATGAAGTTAGAGGCTTGGATGCTCCTCCCGGACTGCTTGAAAGACTTGTGTTTGATTACAAGGGAGGTTCTAACAAACAACGGCCTCTTGAGCACATTCTTAAGGAAGGTTACAAGATCTTAATGAGGATTTTCTCTCACATGAAAAGAACTGGTGGATTCACTCCAACTTCCAGAAGAATATTCCTTAACATGATCAATCAAATAAGGAATAGTTGGAATGACAAGGATGCATTGAATAGGAAACTAGCTATTCCCTTCATTGGTAAAATAATTCACCATCAACAGATCATTTGATGGAATTCACAAATCAAGATGGATGCAGAAGATTTTTCAAACTCGAGGATCAACTAAAGGTAGCCATTAATGGTTATTTGGAATACCTCATGGGAATTCTAAACATTAAAAGTAAAGATAAAAAAATTTCTATGGCTTTCTCCAAAGGCAACATTGTAACAACCATTTAAGGCAGAAAGAAGCACAATGATCAGCTCATACTAGAGGAGAAAAGTAATGTCTTGTCATTTTACTTGTATTTTCTGTTCTTTAAAAACTCAGTAGCTTAATGATAATTTGTTGTGCCTTCTTCTAAGTAATTTCATTTACAGTATGTTTTATTATAATCAAGAAGATAATTTATGGCTATTATTCTATCAGTCATACATTAGGGGAGATTGTTAGAAATCGCATGTACTTTTGATGATCAAAAAAATATATAATACAATATTTGATTCAGTTGGAAGTAGTTATCAATGGCTAAATTATCATTGTCTGATAGCCATTGATAAAGTATTTTATCTGTGATAACATTTTGTAACATTTTTTATGTAAATCTCATTTGATAGTCATTGTTGTAATTGTTCACCCCATAGTCACAACTAACTCAATGGATAAACAGCATAGGAAGGCTAATTGTAAATACTCGATGCCATGTCATTCTAATTAAATGTAGTGAGCCATCAATGGCTAGGGAGAACGTACTTTCAATGGCTAATGGATCAGCCCATCAATGGCTAAGACGAATACACTGTCAATGGCCAATGTAACAAGTAGTAATTGGTAGTGACTTGATAGAGCACATATATCAAATCTGATAAAGCACATGGGCTGATAAAAGATCTCAGTTTGAAAAATGAAGGTCAAGATAAAACGTGCATGTGATCTTGGATAGTGAAAAAGAAGAGACATTCCATTTCCATGCATGACAGATTGGAGGGATATTCAAAGCAATATATCAAAATACAATCCAGCCTCATTTGTCAAGCATCACGGGAAAGAGAATGAAGAAGCAATATTGATGGACCTCGAACACTCTGTTATGTATTGTCTAGAAAGTATTGTAACTTGGTGATTTATAAACCAAATAGCAGCAATATATTCTCTAAGAAATAAGAATATAGTGTTTTCAATAGAGCTTATTCGAGAGCACTATCTCTTATAAAAACAGTGTAAGCGCAGCTATGAAATTCTTATAAATTGCACAGAATATTTCTTCAATATAAAACTCAGGTGGCAAGTCAAAAACAAACTACCTGAAATTTTTATGTCTTGTGTTCTTATTTCAGTTTAGCAATTGTTCAAGTTGAAAAAGTTAAAAATTTATAATTCGTATTTACCCCCTATTAATTACCCATATATTGATCGTTGGTACATATCATTTTACACAGAGAAAAAACAAACACTCGCCTCATCAACCCAAGTACTAAGGTACTTATGGCCAACTCTACTATCGTCCTTCTGTATTAACTCGAATACAGGATTAGTAAATATCAAGTGAATTAAATAAATATGATATAATAAAATATTATATCAATATTTTAATATATTTAAAAAATATATTTGTTTAGGAAAACCGTGTATAGTTGGAATTAAAAGGCTAGAGATTCCTAATATCAAAAGTACTTCAAAATAAAATTGACATAATTAATGATAAATTCAAAAAAAACCAAGATATGCATGTGAAAAATCGTATAATTTTAATACTATATTAAAGATAATGTATTCAAAATTATAATATCAAAATAGTAAATTAACTATATAATTAATAAAATACTAATATATAATATCAATATTAAGTAATATTTATTTCATGTATAATTATTTAAAATATATTTATTTAAAAAAATGTGTATTAGGATGCTTATTGTTAAAATAAATATAATTTAGACTATGAAAATAATAGAATTATGTGGGCGTTTCTAGATTATTTTTCATTTATGGATTACAACTACCCATAAAAAATTTCTAGTAAGTCTTTTGGAGTCTAGCATTTAATTAAGTGTATATATCTTTCTAGTGAGTTCTATATAAAGCCTTGTACCAAGTTTTTTGCAATCAAGTAATTTTCAAGAAATATAGTTTATAGAAAATACCTCTTCTCCTAAAATATATTGAGTTGTGTGAGTTTTAGTGAGATATTTTCTTCCAGGAAAGTAGTATCAAGAGTCAAAGATTCTACTTATCTTCAAAAAAGACTTGTGTTTGTTAAAGAATAGGGAGATCATGGCGAACAAAATGTCTCAATGTCAAATGCCAAAATTCACCAAAGATAATTATGAGGATTGGTGCATTCGTATGAAGGCGATCCTTGGAGCAAATTATGTGTGGCAATTTATGGAGAAAGGATTGGTGGTGCCTGAAGATGAAGCAAATTTGAATCAAGTTCAAAAGAACAACTGGAAGCCCAAAGAAAGAAGGACCAAAAGGCGATCGTGATCATCCATCAATGTTTGGATGATTCTATACTACAAAAGGTGGCTTCTGCAATAACATCAAAGAAAGTTTGGGATATTCTAAATTCTTCTCTGAGTGGAGATACAAAAGTGGAGAGAGTTCGAATACAAACACTTCGTGATGAGTTTGAGGCTTTGTGAATGAAATAATCTGAATCAATCCTGAATTATTTTTCAAGGGTCTTGACCGTTATTAATCAAATGTAAAGCAATGGAGAAGAGGTAAATGATGTTCATTTTTCTGGAAAAAATAAAGTCGCTCACTTGTCTCTAAATTTGTTTATAAAGTCGTGACAATTGAGGAGGCTAAAGATATAGATAAAATGACTATTAATTAGCTTATGGGATCATTGCAAGGCTATGAAAAAAAGGAATGTGGAAATTGAACAAGCCTTGAAAGCAAAATTATCTTTCAAAGATAATGATGAAGATACACAACTCAACCGAGGATGTAGTCGAGGATTCTTACATGGACAAGAAAGATGACGTGGTCAACAAAGAGAGAAAAATCAAAAAATTGAAAGAGCATATGAGGTGAAAAGTTCAAGATGCTATGAAAGAGGAAGATTTATTTCAAGCTATGACAAATCAAATGTCAAGTGTTATAATCGTCAAAATTTTGGTCATTATTCTTCCGAGTGTCGCCTTTCGAAAAATCAAGTTGAGAAGAAATCTAATCTTGTAGAAGACAAAGGCAATAAACCCACTTGGCTTCTAGCATAAAAAGGAGAAGGAAATTATAATTACAAACTATGGTATCTTGATAGTGGGGCAAGCTATCCTATGTGTGAAATAGAAACTTGTTCATGAATCTAGATGAAAATATAAATGGGAAATTCACTTTTGGAGACTCTTCGGGGGTGTCCGTCAAAGGCAAAGGTAAAATCTTAGTTCTCTTGACAAAATGGAGATCATGATTTTATTTCAAGTGTTTATTATGTGCCCAGTATAAAAAATAATATTTTGAGTTTGGGCCAACTAATGGAGAAAGGCTACACCATCACCATGAAAGATAGATTTCTTAACTTGAGAGATTCTTGTAATAATTTCATTGCTAAGGGGCTTACGACCAAGAATCATATGCTCCTTCCGAAAATTCAAAATGATAGAGATTCTTCTTAGCTTTGGCATCTTAGGATTGGGCACTTAATTTTTGAAGGATTAAATTCACTATCTAAGAAGCACATGGAGAATGGCTTGTCTCATATCCAAATCAAATTTTTAAAGGATGTCTATTCAGAAAGCAATCAAGAAGGAGTTTTCCAAAGGAATCTATGACAAGAGTAAAGGAGCCGCTTGAACTTATTCACTCGGATGTAAGTGGGCATTTTAATCCTCCATATTTTAGTAAAAATTTCGTACTATTCGTTGATGATTTTAGCCGTAAGATATGAGTGTATTTCCTAAAAGAGAAGTCTCAAGTTTTTTAATGCTTTAAAAAAATTCAAAGCCCAAGTTGAAAAGGAGAGAAATTATCAAATAAAAGCCATTTGTTCAAATCGAGGAGCCGAATTCAATTCAAAGGAGCCCTTAATTTTTTTTGAAAATCATAAAATAAGACAACCCACTGTAATGTCTGAGAAATTTACGTCTATATTATATCGTAATTATAATAAATTATGTGTATTAATGTGTCATTTATGTCTAATTATCTGTCAAACCCTAACTGTTACGTGTTACATGTATTTTGTGTCATTTCTGTATTTTTAAGATATTTTTCAGATATTTTATTTTGCATTCATCGCTTTCATTTCAAACGTTTTACGACCCAAACCCTGATTTTAAAGCTAGTATTTCAAATAAAATAATGGGCCTTTTACCATCGCATTATTCTGAACATCTAGACATTTTATAAATTTTCTCATTTTTGCAAAAAATGACTTTTCCGGGCCCCATTGGGTCTTAAAAACCCCACAAAAAATCACATTTTTATTTTTATAAAATTATAGGACTTTTATTTATACCATTTCTTTATATTTTTGCATTATTCACAATTTTTGGGAAATTTTGGCTTATATATTGTATATATAAAACATTTATAAATTAAATTTTAATACCCAAAAATTATAAAATTTAGGGCCAAATATTTTTATTATATGTATAATTAGGCCCTTTTATTTAGGGGTATTATTTTTTACACTATAAATAGCCTAATTATCAGTTAATTATAATTAATTAATTAATTATTAAAAATTCTGCAAATTTCTGGAAATTCTCTGAAGAACAGTTCGGTTCAGATTTCGGGTCAAGAATCAATCACTGATTTTGAACGTTTCTAGACACCAAATCGTATCATGTGAGTACTCAAATCGATGATTTTGAGATGTTCTTTCAGTTTATGCAATCAATTTTAGGTTCTGATGTGTGGATTTTCAATTTGTAATTCTACGGTTTATGCTAGAATTGGTACTTTTCGATTTTAGGGTTACTTGCTGAAATTGATGTTATGAATAGCTTTATTTGATGGTTTATGATCGATTCCTGTTAATTAATTGTACAGACGATTGCTTGAATTGATAGGACTATATCTAGGGTTTATGTATTTCTTTGTTTGATCGTTTTTTATTTTTGAGATAACTGAGATATGATAGAGTATAGGGGATTGATTGTGTGTGTTATAAGCGTTATTTTCATATATAGAACGTAAGTTTTGATGTACAAATTAGTGAAATCGGATTTTGGCCGGACTTTTGTTTGATTTGATCGGAAAATTAGTTGTAGGGGTTGTTAGGATTAGATGTTAGTATGGTTGAATTGCTGGTGTGATTTTGAATGAAATAGAAGGTCGAATCGATCCAAACGATCCCGTTTTGACTACGAATCGAGCTCACCGGATTCTCGCCGGTTTTTGTTCTGTTTCGCCGGGAAAGATGACACAGGGGTGGATGAACGAGAAAGACGACAGGGATGTGCAGCTGAAGTTGTGATGAATTGATAGGCAGCAAAAACGGACTGAAAACGTGTTGTTTCGTATAGAAATTGACCTCACAGGAATCGAGCTCTGGTGGTCGGAACCTCGCCGGTTTCTGGGTTATGAAGAACACCGGCGGGTTGTTCTTGCCAACCCGGACCCGACCCGGTGGATTCTAAATATTAACCCGGTTTTAATCCTAAAATGCCCTAACTTGGATTTCAGTTTATGTTTCTGAATTTTAATTAATTATTTATATTTTATAAAATCGGAATTAGTTTTTATTAATTCTGAAAACTAATTAAAAATTAGTTTTAAATTCTGTAAAATATTATTAATAGTTTCTGAATTATTTTCTTAAATTAGAAATTCGAATTTAATTATTTAATTAATTATTTAACTATTTATCTAATTATTTATCTATTTAATTATCATTTAATAGTTAAGTAAATAATTAATAATTAAGGATTAAAATTTATCGAATATTACGAGAAAAGATTCGATAATTAGGAAATAAAACGAGTAACTCGTGTTCATACAGGTAATTGAACGATAAGTTCGATTATTATTACTCGAACGATAGTTAATTATTCGTAGAATATCGTAATAAGTATTCGTAACGAATAATTAAATACAGATAGTTAATTTAAGTCGTATAAATGGTAATAATAACCATAATATTTCAATAATTATGCGAGAAATGCGAATAACTCGTAGAAACACTAATACTTGATCGTTGAGTTGGAATATCGATTATTTATTTGTAAATAATCGATCTAATCGAGTAAGCAATAATAAATTGTAGATACTTGTAATAAATTATAATTAATCCTAATGATTAGGGATTAATTATTGTAGATTATTAAATAATCACTTATTAAATATTTATTAGTTATTTATTATTTATTAATTATTTAAAAAGGATTAATTATTTCAAAGATTAATCAAATAACTTTCAATAAATCATAACATATTCATTTTAACTCCAAAAATTATAGAAAAATTATTTTTGACTTTGATTTTTCTTAAATAATTATTTAAAAATTATTTTAGGATTTAAAAATTTGAAATAATTATTTATATTGGATAAATAAATTGAATTATCAGTGTTTAATTGATAGTAATTAGACCGTTAGTCCGATTTGAGCGAAACGAAAGCCCTTTGACTCAGAAAAATGAATTTTTTTCATTAAAAATAATATTAAGACCTAATTTCTTCTAGAAATTAGTTGACTTTATTATTTGCTTGATTATCAATCGAAGTGCATGCCAAGACGAGTCCGAAAAATTCCGGAAAAATGGGAAACAGGGCAGATGATGATTAGTGACGCGATCAACAAGTCGATTTTGATTTTAAAAAAAATTATTTTAACTATAAAAATGATTATGTGCTTATGTGTATTATGTGGTTAATCGAGTCTTATCTGCTAATATATAATATACGAGTCAGTCATAAGCGCATGGGTAGATAATAGGAACGACGTGAAATCGATTCAAGATGTAATTGAAGTACAAAATGACTTAGCCAGTCTATTTTTCTAACAGAAGCTAAGCCAGCAAGGCAGGTCGAGTAGGTGATAGACGAAGGTGATTTAATTACAGTGAGTCGTGCAGAAGGCAAGTTTTTCCCCTATTCTATTTTCAGAATAGTGATATTTTTTTCAGATTCTTATAATGCTTGCACTCTTTTAATTCTCTTATTCATATTTCATTTCGATTTTTGCTTATCCTTTTCATTTGACTTTATTATTCATATTCCAATTGCTACCCCCAATTATTGATATATTCTGGTGATTAGAATATATCAAAGCATACTGATTGTTCTGGTTGCTATGCCAGGGACTGGATAATAACACTTTGGGGATTAAGTTTACTTAATCCTAAGGACCGGGACATAACCGGATCCTTGAGATGGGCCGCAGTGCCTGGGTGCCCGACCGGATCTATATAGTGAGATATAGATCTGCACTGTATCCTGGCTGATCAGCAGGGTATAGATGCGAACTTGAGTCCAGTTTAGTTCGTTTGTATTCGCCAATAATGGCCTTCTTTCTTTTCTCGCGGGGTTATATCTTTGCAGATATGCCTAGGTTACGGATTTATTTAAATTGCTTTAACACTGTTTGTATTTGCGAACTTGTTGAGCAATTTTTGGCTCACCCTTTTTGTTATTATTCAACTTATTGTTTTCAGTTAAGAAGGAATATGAAACCCATCAGGACTTGAGTGGTAAAGAAGCGGGTCAAGCCTCGGGATCCTCTCATACCTAAGGTGTTGATCCCAATCCAGGAAGAAAGCTTTAAGTTTCCCGAATAGGTGGTGTATAGATAGTTAGTGTGTGTGTGTTTGAATAAAGATGATCTTAGTTTAAAATGGATTAGACAATGGTTTGTAATAAAGAGAGTTTGTAAGATATTGAATTTGATTTGTAATAAAAGTAGATAGTGGTTCTTGTTTTCATACTTCAACCTAAAAAGATCCTGGTTAGTGTTAAAGGGGTTTAGTTTTATTTCTTTATTATTGTTAATTAGATAGTATAGGTTTGGAGATTAGCTAGTAACCCCCAGACTGATGCCCCGGGTCTGGAGGGCGTTACAGGTTTGCCATCAGAGCTGTAGGTTTGGTCCCTGAAAACAAGAACATTAGGGTTAAGATAGGATAGGGAGATCACATAAGATAGGAATAGTTAAATAGGAAGAGTACTGTTAGGATTTAGGTCAGATTAGAATAGGAAAGTATAAATTTTAGGACTGTTTAGTGACCTTTCTTTTCAGTGGTATATTATCAGATGGCATCTTCTGGTTATTCTGCATCTTCTGAGAGGACAGTTACCGGGCCAGTAGCACCAGTTATACCTCCAGTGTCTGAGTACATGTTTCCTCCTCTACCACCTCCACCATCATTGCCACAGGAGCCGGTACCACCAGTACAAGGGATAGTCCATGACCCCATAGAGATGTTTGATCCATTTGAGTTCTTTGAGCCGATGGTTCATTTACCAGTTGAGCATCAGTTTATACCGGGGATTGAGCCAGAGTTACCACCACCAGTGTTACCTCCTATACCACTGCATTCCCCAGAGCCGGATATATTTCAGATGATTCCAGTCGAGGGGATGGGAGAGCATGATGTGGATCTACAGTTAGGTTTACCACAGCAGGGTGCAGGTATATCGAGGGTTCCTTCACAGGAGTCAGTAGGTCAGGTTGCACAGTCGTATATGGTACCATACCATGAGTACAGGGTTATGAGGGATGATGTGGAGTATTGGAGAGCACAGTTCCGAGAGATTATGCATTTGTTTGACCAGAGGGACAGAGGACCGTTAGCGGCCCTATAGCCAGATTACTATATGAGACAGCGATTGCAGTCGGTTTTGATGAGTGCCACTTAGGAGCTTGATGATTTGACCTATGAGGGACCACCTTCTTTCGCAGAGTTCTACAGGATATTCTGCTTGGCACATACTTTGGTCCAGGCACTTAGGGATGAGCTTAGGCGTATTCTGCCTGGGTTTTGAGACAGTCACAGTTTTGAGGCAGTGACTTCAGAGTACAGATGTATATAGAGGCAGCATAGTATAACATAGTGAGTAGTGTGTATGTGTGTATTAGCAGCTTAACCTATAGTAGTAGTTTGACCTGTAGTAGTAGTTTGATATGTAGTGGTAGTATGACTTGTAGCCCGATGATTACCAGCAGAGCGAGACTTTTTGTATCAAGCATTTACACCTGAGGCTGGTGTCATATATATAAGCTAAACTTTTCAAATATCTTCTATTTAAATTTCAGTCTTTACAATTTTACAGCATTCACTTTCACTTTATTACTTTACAGCTTTTCATATTATAATTCCTGTTGAAAAAAAAAGAAAAAAAAAAGAGAGAACAAAATTTTATTTAACTGCAGACATTTCCAGTTTTTGTATTCAGCAACTGTTTTCTTTATTTCAAGCATGTTGTTAATATAGAATAAATTGTTTTCTTATCTACTGTCGATTATTTATTAAACTGTTAAAGAAATATCACTTGTTTTATTATCAGAAGATGGCACCAAAAAGAAAGACTAGGGCTGAGACTTCTAACAGCAATTCTGAAGGTCAGACTAATGAAAACATGAACTAAATGTTCCATCTGATGCAACAATAGATGGTAATGATGCAGCAACAGATGCAGCATCAACAACAACAGATTCAACAACAAATGTTATAGCAGCCACTTCGTCCTAAGCCCCAGATACCACCAGCATTACCTGTTGTTACTTTTAAACAGTTTCAGTCAGTTAAATCTCCAGAATTTGATGGGTCAGCCGATCCTATTAAAGCTACCACCTGGTTAAAAGAAATAGAGAAAGCGTTTGCACTAGTAAAGATAGGTGAAGACCAGAAGATTGACTTTACTAGTTATTTATTGTAAGGCGAAGCAAATTATTGGTGGGAATCTAAAAAGGCTTTAGAGGGTGAAAACGTTATTGTATGGGATAGGTTTAAAGAGGTGTTTTTAGAGAAACATTTTCCTCGCTACGTGAGAAATCAAATACAGATATAGTTTTTGGAACTGAAACAGGGAAGTATGTCCGTGGCAGAGTACGAAGCCAAATTTAATGAGTTGGCTAGGTTCATCCCAGAACAAGTGCACACTGAAGAGAAACGAGTTCAAAGGTTTCAAGAGGGATTACGACCGTGGATCCGTGGACAAGTTGCAGTGTTTGAATTAACAACGTATACCGCTGTAGTCCAGAAAGCCTTGATCATCGAAGGAGAGAGTGAAAGATCTCAAAGGGATAGAGGACAGGGAAGTTTCCAAGACCGCTCCAGCAGGAAGCCGGGATTTCAAGCCCGGACAAATTTGAATTTCAAAAGGATAGGACAACGTACCCAGAAAGCAGGCAATCATTTCCAAGCCCCCAAACAGTAGGGAATTGTCAAGGTCCCAGTGCCGTACTGCAGAACTTGTGGACGCAAGCACACCGGTGTATGTATTAAAGCAGACATGACATGTATTAAATACAAGTAGAAGGGGCACTATTCTAACAAATGTTCAACGGGAAAGACAGCAGAAATCACTTGCTACCAATGTAGAAAGAAAGGGCATATCTCTAGGGATTGTAAAGGACCAACAATGGCAGCCAGTATTCCGAAAGTGTTGGCACTACCTCCGCCACCGCCGCCTAATCAACCTAGAGCAAGAACTTTTAATATGACAATGAAAGAAGCAGTGCAGAGTCCAAGTGTTATTTTAGGTACGCTTTTGGTGAATTCTATAGATTCAAAAGTATTAATTGATTCTGGAGCTACCCGTTCATTTATTTCTGAGGAATTTCTTGATAAATTACATTGCAAAATCAAATGGTTGGGCGAGACGTTAATTATAAAATTAGCGAATGATGACCAAGTTCCAGTAGATCGAGTGTGTCCTGCGTGTGATATAGAGATAGTTGGACATCATTTTTCTGTAGACTTAATTCCTTTTATGCTAGGAGAGTTTGATGTCATTTTGGGAATGGACTGTTAGCGTGTCATAATGCTCAGATCGATTGCGCGAATAAGAAAGTCAAATTGCAAACTGGGAAAAATGCAACGGTAATATTCAAGGGCGAAAAACAGCGAAAGAAATTTCTTACAGTGATGCAGACCAAACGATTGCTTCGACAATGATGCAAGATGTACATAGCTTACGTGTTAGATACTGAAAAAGGAAGTCCCAAAATAGAAGACATTCCAGTGGTATGTGAACTTCCGGACGTCTTTCCAGACGAGCTTCTAGGGTTACCACCAGACCGAGAAATCGAGTTCACGATTGATTTAGCACCAGGTATAGAACCAGTTTCGAAAGCTCCATATCGAATGGCTCCAGTTGAGATGAAGGAATTGTCAACGCAATTACAAGATCTTCTAGACAGCGGCATCATACGACCTAGGTATCCCCATGGGGTGCATCAATGTTGTTCGTGAAGAAGAAATACGGCAGTATGCGATTATGCATCGACTATCGGGAATTGAATAAGCTCACTATCAAGAACAAATATCATTTACCGAGAATCGATGATTTGTTCGATCAACTAAAAGGAGCTGCATGGTTTTCAAAGATAGATTTGCGATCGGGGTATGATCAATTGAAGATTAAAGCTGAAGATATTTCTAAGACTGCGTTTCGTACGAGATATGGACATTACGAGTTTCTGTCGATGGCATTCGGTCTAACTAATGCGCCAGCAGCATTCATGGATCTGATGAATAGAGTATTTAAGAAATACTTGGACAAATTTGTGATTGTATTTATTGATGACATCTTGATTTACTCAAAGACGGAAGAAGAGCATGCTGAACACTTGAGGATGGCTTTGGAAATTCTGAGGAAAAAGCAATTGTACGCGAAATTCTCGAAATATGAATTCTGGTTAAAGGAAGTACAATTTCTAGGGCACATCATCAGTAGAGAAGGCATCCAAGTCGATCCAGCAAAGATTAAAGCTGTATTGAATTGGGAAAGACCAAAGACACCGACAGAAGTCCAAAGTTTCTTGGGATTGGTAGGATATTATAGAAGATTTGTTAAAGATTTTGCGAAAATAGCAACGCCATTGACCAAGTTAACTCGAAAAAGTGAAAAGTTCGTATGGGACGACAAATATGAAGGAAGTTTTTAAGAATTGAAGAATCGATTAGTAACTGCACCGATACTCGTATTACCAGACGAACATGGAAATTTTGTCATCTACAGCGATGCTTCGTATCACGGACTAGGCTGTGTATTAATGCAGCACGGTAATGTTATTGCATATGCTTCGAGACAGCTTAAACCTCATGAGCAAAAGTATCCTACGCATGACCTGGAATTAGCAGCGATCGTATTTGCGTTGAAACTGTGGAGACACTATCTCTACGGTGAAAAATGCGAAATCTACACGGATCATAAAAGTCTGAAGTACATCTTCACGCAAAAAGAACTGAACATGCATCAACGTCGATGGCTGGAATTAATAAAAGATTACGATGTTACGATCAGTTATCATCCAGGGAAAGCAAATGTTGTAGCAGATGCACTGAGCAGAAAAGAAAGATTGAATTTGTTAACTTTATGCGAAGAATTAGCCAAGGAATTCGACAAATTGAAAATCGAAATTTGTGTTCCCAATGAATCTACACAAGCCATCTACGCTATGACTTTCCAACCAGAGTTGCTAGAGAAGATTCGCCGTTGTCAGGAAAAAGTGATGAGTCAGGATGACGATTTAACCGGAGAAGAAATCACAACTCAGAAGGATAATGAAGGAATTTTACGCTTTCTATCGAGAATCTGGATCCCTAATGTGGCAGAATTAAAAGAAGAAATACTGCGAGATGCGCACAGTTTGAAGTATTCCATTCATCCAGGAAGTACAAAAATGTATCGCGATCTGAAGGAAAACTTTTGGTGGCCAAATATGAAGAAGGAAATAGCAGAATGGGTAAGTAAATGCTACATATGCCAGCGAGTCAAAGCGGAACATCAACGTCCGAGCGGATTATTACAACCGTTAGATATTCCAGAATGGAAATGGGAACATTTAGTGATGGATTTTGTGGTAGGACTACCGAGGACCAAGGCAAATCATGATGCGATATGGGTAATCATTGATAAACTCACGAAGTCGGCACATTTTCTACCGATTAACGAAAGATTTTCACTCGACAAGCTAGTGCACTTGTATCTCAAGGAAATTGTGATGTACATGGAGTTCCAATATCTATCTTGTCTGATCAAGATCATCGTTTCAACTCAAGATTTTGGAAACAATTTCAAGAATATCTTGGAACGCAATTAAACATGAGTACCGCTTGTCATCCGCAAACCGATGGACAAAGTGAAAGAACTATCCAAATGATTAAAGACATGCTACGAGTTTGTGCGATTGATTTCGAAGGCAATTGGGATGAACATTTACCTTTGGTGGAATTTTCTTACAACAACAGCTATCACGCCAGTATTGGAATGCCACCGTACGAAGCATTATACGGAAGGAAATGCAGATCACCAGTATATTGGGATGAAGTTAGAGAACGCAAGATTTTGGGTCCAGAATTAATCCAACAAACTAAAGAAAAGATTGAACTTATCCGGGGACGATTAGATGCAGCACAAAATAGGCAACGCAAATATGCAGATCGAGCACGGAAAGATATGGATTATCAGGAAGGAGAGCACGTATTACTCAAAATATCGTCATGGAAAGGATTGACCAGATTTGGCAACAAGGGTAAATTGAAACCACGATACGTCGGACCGTTTGAAATTTTGAAGAAAGTGGGGAAAGTTGCGTACGAATTAGCTTTACCGCCGCATATGCAACATATTCACAATGTGTTTCACGTGTTGATGCTTAAGCGATATAATCCTGATTCTAGGCATGTAATCGAGTATGAACCAATAGATATCCAACCTGCTTTTTCTTTTGTAGAACAGCCGATAAGAATTTTAGATCGGCAAGAGAAAGTATTGAGAAATAAGTCTATATTTTTAGTGCGAGTGTTGTGGAGAAATCCTATGGTTGAAGAATCAACCTGGGAACTTGAGAGTGAGATATTAGAGAAATATCCTCATTTGTTTTCATAGAAGATTCTGAGGACAGAATCCTATTAAGGAGGGAAGGATGTAACGTCTGAGAAATTTTCGTATGTATTATATCGTAATTATAATAAATTATGTGTATTAATGTGTCATTTATGTGTAATTATCTGTCAAACCCTAACTGTTACGTGTTACGTGTATTCCGTGTCATTTCTGTATTTTTAAGATATTTTTCAGATGTTTTATTTTGCATTCATCGCTTTCATTTCAAATGTTTTACGACCCAAATCCTGATTTTAAAACCAGTATTTCAAATAAAATAATGGGCCTTATTTTTCATCAAACGGCTTTTACCATCGCATTATTCTGAACATCTAGACATTTTATAAATTTTCTCGTTTTGCGAAAAATGACTTTTTCGGGCCCCATTGGGTGTTAAAAACCCCACAAAAAATCACACTTTTATTTTTATAAAATTATAGACTTTTATTTATACCATTTCTTTATATTTTTGCATTATTCACAATTTTTGGGAAATTTTGGCATATATATTGTATATATAAAACATTTATAAATTAAATTTTAATACCCAAAAATTATAAAAATTAGGGCCAAATATTTTTATTATATGTATAATTAGGCCCTTAATTTTATTTAGGGGTATTATTTTTCACACTATAAATAGCCTAATTATCAGTTAATTATAATTAATTAATTATTAAAAATTCTGTAAATTTCTGGAAATTCTCTGAAGAACAGTTCGGGTCGGATTTCGGGCCAAGAATCAATCACTGATTTTGAACGTTTCTGGACACCAAATCGTATCATGTGAGTACTCAAATCGATAGTTTTGAGCTGTTCTTTCAGTTTATGCAATCAATTTCAGGTTTTGATGTGTGGATTTTCAATTTGTAATTCTAGGGTTTATGCTAGAATTGGTACTTTTCGATTTTAGGGTTACTTGCTGAAATTGATGTTATGAATAACTTTATTTGATGGTTTATGATCGATTCCTGTTAATTAATTGTATAAACGATTGCTTGAATTGATAGGACTATATCTAGGGTTTATGTATTTCTTTGTTTGATCGTTTTTGATTTTTTAGATAACTGAGATATGATAGAGTATAGGGGTTTGATTGTGTGTGTTATAAGCGTTATTTTCATATATAGAACGTAATTTTTGATGTACAAATTAGTGAAATCGGATTTTGGCCAGACTTTTGTTTGATTTGATCGGAGAATTAGTTGTAGGGGTTGTTAGGATTATATGTTGGTAGGGTTGAATTGCTGGTGTGATTTTGAATGAAATAGAAGGTCGAATTGATCCAAACGATCCCGTTTTGACTACGAATCGAGCTCACCGGATTCTCGCTGGTTTTTGTTCTGTTTCGCCGGGAAAGATGACACAGGGGTGGATGAACGAGAAAGACGACAGGGATGTGCAGCTGAAGTTGTGATGAATTGATAGGCAGCAAAAACGGACTGAAAACGTGTTGTTTCTTGTGGAAATTGACCTCGCCGGAATCGAGCTCCGGTGGCCGGAACCTCGCTGGTTTCTGGGTTATGAAGAACACCGGCGGATTATTTATTTGTAAATAATCGATCTAATCGAGTAAGCAATAATAAATTGTAGATACTAGTAATAAATTGTAATTAATCCTAATGATTAGGGATTAATTATTGTAGATTATTAAATAATCACTTATTAAATATATATTAGTTATTTATTATTTATTAATTATTTAAAAAGGATTAATTATTTCAATAATTAATCAAATAACTTTCAATAAATCATAACATATTCATTTTAACTCCAAAAATTATAGAAAAATTATTTTTGACTTTGATTTTTCTTAAATAATTATTTAAAAATTATTTTAGGATTTAAAAATTTGAAATAATTATTTATATTGGATAAATAAATTGAATTATCAGTGTTTAATTGATAGTAATTAGACCTTTAGTCCGATTTGAGCGAAATAAAAGCCCTTTGACTCAGAAAAATGAATTCTTTTCATTAAAAATAATATTAAGACCTAATTTCTTCTAGAAATTAGTTGAATTTATTATTTGCTTGATTATCAGTCGAAGTGCATGCCGAGACGAGTCCGAAAAATTCTAGAAAAATGGGAAACAAGGCAGATGATGATCAGTGACGCGATCAGCGAGTCGATTTTAATTTTATAAAAATTATTTTAACTATAAAATGATTATATGCTTATGTGTTTATGTGTATTATGTGGTTAATCGAGTCTTATCTGCTAATATATGTTGTGCAAGACATGCCTGTATCATAACAAGACTAAGTCATACTGACAACCCTAAGATTAGTTGTATTGTAACCTTAATCTGTAATTCATACTTGTAACACTTAATGTCTGTAAAATGTAAATGGAGAAGACTGGAGCATTTTTCTCTAAACAGTGTCAAGCCTAAGAATTCTATCTGGAAGAAGATCAAGAAGATCATGCCTCAGAAGAATTATGAAGAAGCTTGGAGTTGAATAAATATATTTGATGTAAAACATTCTAAGTCAAGATCTCTACAAGTCACAGAATTAGTGTTATAGAGAAGTCATTCGAGAACTCAGAAAGACCTATCGAGAACTCAGGAATTGTCTATCGAGAACTCAGGAAATGCTATTGGAGATATCGATAAGTTAGATACCCATTCGATAACTCAGAGATATCGACAAGTATACATTCATTAGAGAACTCTAAGTTATCGATAAGCCAAAGTCCATTAGAGAACTCTGAGTTATCGATAAACCAAAATTCACTAGAGAACTCATAGTTGTCGATAAGTCAAGTCAACAATGAAGTTTTAGAGATATCGACAAGCCAACATGCCTATCGAGATGTCGAGTTCTCTACAGCTTAATTGGAGATCTCGAAGTGAAGATTTTTTCTAACTACAGAATTGCAGAACAGTTTAATATCCAAGGTTGCAAATCAACAAATAATTCACATAGCGGGATTGAAAAGTCTACAAAAAGCAGCTTGAGAGATGTGCAAGATCAATGGCAAAGATTAACTGACAGAGGATATTAAAGTAATCACGGGATGCTAAAAATATGCTAAGCCAAAAATGGAAGATTTGCTTTTCTATAAATAAAAATGACAAGTGACAGTTTAGAAAAGCTAATAGCATGTTTATTATCCACTGTGTAAACCAGCAGTTAACTGAGTTATAAAGTTAACACTGGTCCTCTAGTTAAGAAGAACAATCTAGATAGAAAATTATAGTTCTCTCTCAAGAAAGAAGCTAAGTTCTAAAATAAGAACTTAGAGATTTTGTAGCAAAACACTGCTTGATTTTTAATATAAAATTAAGTGAGTTTTGAAGATCTTTGTTTTACATATTTGCATAGTTATTTATGTTTAACATCTATTCTACTAAATCATTGATAACAACCAACTGCTAAAGCCAAAGTCGATCAAAAATCAAACATTCAAGCCAAAACACATTCACCCCCCCTGTGTTGTATTCATACCTAACAAGTGGTATCAGAGAAAAATCTGAAAGTAAACAGATTAGATCTTGGAAAAATGATTACACAGAAAATCAGTGGTATCAAGATTCCTCCCTTTGATAAGGCCAACTACACTTTATGGAAAAAGAAAATGTTGTTATTTATAAGAATGGCCAATCACCTTTACATTGGTATCCTCAAGAATGGGCCCTTCACTCCTGTGGTTAGAGTTGAGGAAACCACAGATGGAGATATGGTTATTCCAGCTCATTATACTCCCAAGGATCCCTCTGAATATACTGAACCTGAAAGAGAGAAAGTTTCCCTAGACAGTGCTTTGCAACTGATACTAATTGAGTCACTTGACAATGTAATGTATAATAACATTGTCAACTATGACACTGCTAAACAGATCTGGGAAAAGATTGAAATACTTTATGAAGGAACTGAGGAGGTTAGGTCAAATCAAAGAAGGATATTGATTTCTCAGTATGAAGGTTTTATGGCTAAACCAAAGGAGGGTATTACTAATATGTTTGAAAGGTTTAATAAGCTGATAAATGACTTGCAGCTTCATGATAAATTTTATGATGTTGAAGAAGTGAATTTGAAGTTCTTGCTTACTCTCCCTGACCATTTGAAACAAAAGATCTCTGCAATCAGAGAAGGAAGGGATTTGAGTAGAATCACACTGGAAGTGCTTTATGGGGTTCTGAAAACTTATGAACTTGAAATGATTCAAAAGAAATCATTAAGGGATGGTCAAGGATATGTACTGGACGGCTCAAGTGCACTAATTATGAATGATATCCAGACCTCCAATGATGAGCAAAGATCTCATACTCCAGAAGTTTCTACAAGTGAGAAAAGAGCCAATGACACTAAAGAGCAAGTCATACTGGAATTGGATGAAGAAGATGAGTTCTACACTCTTGATGAGCTTGACGAGCTAGATAAATCAATGGCTTACTTGGCTAGAAAATTTTCTAACATTAGAGTGAAGAAAGCAAGATTTTTGAAGAGCAAAGGACAGTCCTTCAACAAAGACAGTAGCTGGAAAGGAAAAGGGAAGTACACCCCTGATAGCAAAAATGGCTACAGAACTGGATCTGTTGATAGATCAAACATAAGGTGCTTTAATTGTGATGAGTTGGGCCATTTTGCAACAGAATGTAGGAAACCCAAGAAGGTAAAGAAAGACAAAGCCTATCTTGAATTGGAAGCAAAGTATGATGCTCTTCTAAAGAAGCAACAAGGGAAAGCTTATATTGCTGAGGGTAAAAGCTGGGATGATTCAGATAATGATGAAGATGAAGAAGTTGGAAACTATGCACTCATGGCCTTGGAGCAAGGAGACTCTTCATCATCTAAATCACAGGTACCAACTATTACCACAATTGATTTAAATGTGAGTCAATATAAGGAAACTGTTGAAAAGATGAGCACAGAAATGTTCCACATTCATACAAGCATGGTTGTTGCAAATGAGGAAGTTAGCAGATTGAAAAAGATCAATGAAAAACTTGAGAGTGAAAAACAGGAGACTGAATTGTTGCTGGTTGAGTTTGATACTGCTAAGCAAGAAAATGCATACTTAAAGAACAAATTAAAGTGTGCAAGTGAAATTGAAGCAGTGTTGAGAGAAAAGCTGGAGAAGAATGAAGTGAAGCTGAAATCCTTCAAAAATGCCTCTGATTTGATTGGCCAATATCATAAAAAGAACAAGCCATGTGCAAACATCGCCATTGGTCTTGATTATGAGGGTTTGAACAACAAAAAGAAGTCTGTCAGTGACAAAGGAAAATCAACTGAAACTGAGGATGTTCTAATTATTCTGAAGAAAGTTGAATCACCTTTGTTCAAGGCATGTGAAGTGAACTTCAGTGAAGAAGAGTTGATCATTAAACAGGAGATAGCTGATGAGGACAAGGAAAAGAAAAATGATGAGACAACTCAGTCTTCCATCTCTGTTAAAATACCAAAAGCTAATCAAGAAACTAAGGAGTCTGTGAAGGAGATTAAAGCTGAACAGGTCAAAAAGAAAAAGAAGAATAGAAATGGAAAGATTGGGATAAACAAAAGCAATAATTTTGCTTATATTGAAAATGCTCCTAGAAAGAGGTGTGAGAATTGTGAATTAATGAATCACCTAACTCATCTTTGTAAAAAGATTATTAGCAATCCAACTGAAGGAGTCTGCAAGTACAATGAAGCTAAGGCTAATGATCCCCATTCATTCTGTGATAAGTTTGATTGCATTTCCTGCAACATGAAAGTGATGAAGAGTTGCCACAAATTGAGAATTGATCTCATAGAATCAAAAGTTGGTTCTATATCTAAAAGGGAAAATGCTCAACAGTCTATGAATTCCATTTTATCTGAAAATTCTCATTCTACTTCTGCAAAATCAGTTAACAAGAAGAAAGTGCCCAACACAGCTTGGGTAACTAAACACAATTAATCCTCATTATGTGCAGGGAAAAAGAAAGAAGGTCATGTGGATCATTGATAGTGGATGTTCCAGGCATATGACAGGTGATAAGGCCCTGCTATCACAATTTGAGGAGATGGCTAGCCCTTTGGTGACCTTTGGAGACAACATCAAAGGATTCACAATGGGATATGGCAAAATTATTTCTGAAAATGTTGTCATTGAAGATGTAGCACTAGTTGCTGGATTAGAAGTAAATCTCCTAAGTGTTAGTCAATTTGCAGACAGAGGTTTTCAAGTTGTTTTCAACAAAGAAGATTCTGCTTTTATTAGCAAAAAGACTGGTGAAATTGCTCTTAAAGGAGTAAGAAAAGGAAGCTTGTTTGTTGCAGACTTAGACTCAACAAATAAGGATGGAGTGTGTTGTTTCTACACCAAGGCATCAGAAGAGCAAAGCAAATTATGGCATAAGAATCTATCTCACTTGAATTTCAAAGCAATCAACACCTTAGTCAAGAAGGAGCTTGTGAGAGATATGCCCAGTCTAGAATTTGCTCAACTGGAAGTTTGTGAAGCTTGTCAGAAAGGATAGATGAAAAGATCTAGTCACAAGTCAAAAACTGTGAATTCCATAAGTGCACCTCTGCAACTTATTCACATGGACTTGTTTGGGCCAGTAAATGTCTTGTCCATTTCAAGGAACAAATATGCCCTTGTCATGGTTGATGATTTTTCAAGATACACTTGGGTTGAGTTCATGTACTCTAAAGATGAAACTCCAAACATTATAATTGAGCACATCAAGAAAATTGAGAAGCAAGCTGAAGGAAAAGTTAGTGTGAAAAGATTGAGGAGTGAGAATGGAATAGAATTCAGAAACTCAACATTAAGTGAATTCTACAAAAGCAAAGGCATTGTTCAAGAATTTTCAGCAGCTAGAACACCTCAACAAAATGGAGTAGTTGAGTGGAAAAATAGAACATTGGTTGAAGCTACTAGAACTTTGCTACAAGATGCTCAGTTGCCAACTAGTTTTGGCAAGAGGCTGTTAATACTGCATGCTACACTCAAAATAGATATCTCATAAACAAAGCTCATGACAAATCACCTTACTCAATCATGTCTAACAGGAAGCCTACAGTGAAGCATCTACATGTGTTTGGAAGCAAGTGTTATATTCTAAAAGACAACTCTGAATATGTGGGAAAATTTGACTCTAAAGTTTTTGAAGCAATTTTTCTGGGATATTCATTGGAAAGAATAGCCTACAAATTTTATGTGATTGATCAAAAGAAAATTATGGAAAGCACATATGTGACTTTTGATGATGACAAGTGTCCAGGCTTGGAATGCCTTGATGTAAATGATGTTGAAACCCTTGCATTTAAAAATCTAACCATTGATAGTGATTCTGATAAGGAAGATGAAGTTATGGCACAACAAGTGACAAATGAAGAGACCTCTGAACAAAATCATGGGAATGAAAGCTCTCTTCAGACACCTGAATTTGATGGCACAAACTCAGGGGGAGAAGAAGAGAATGGAAATGACAGTCATGGTAATACTGAAGAAAATGATGAAGGCACTAGTCAACGGACACACACTAGAAAGTGGGATAGGAGTCATACAGTAGAAGCTATTATTGGCGATCCCTCAGCTGGTGTGAGAACTAGGAGTGCAACTGCTAATGAATGCCTACATGCATGTTTTCTATCTCAAGTAGAGCCCAAGAAAACTGAAAAAGCCCTATTGGATCCTGATTGGATATGTGCTATGCAGGAGGAGCTGAATCAGTTTGAGAGAAACAAAGTCTGGAAATTAGTTCCTGTACCAAAGAATAGAAGTATAATTGGAACTAAGTGGGTGTACAGGAATAAAATGGATGAAAATGGAATTGTTACTAGAAACAAAGCAAGGCTGGTTCCTAAAGGCTACTCACAAGAAGAGGGAATTGACTATGATGAGACTTTTGATCCTGTTGCAAGACTAGAAGCAATAAAAAAATTTTTGGCATTTGCTGCACACTCAAATTTCAAGGTGTATCAAATGGATGTCAATAGTGCTTTTCTTGATGGTGAACTAGAAGAAGAAGTTTATGTGCAACAGCCACCTGGCTTTGAAGATCCAGAATTCCCTAACTTTATTTACAAATTACTCAAGGCTCTATATGGATTGAAACAGGCACCTAGAGCCTGGTATGACACACTGTCAGAATTTCTACTCAAACATGGTTTTACCATAGGTACTATTGATAAGACTCTCTTCTACAAGAAGCATGGTGAAGATATGATCCTAGTTCAAATCTATGTGGATGATATCATCTTTGGATCTACAAATGAAATATTGTGTCAAAGATTCTCTAGGCTAATGCCGAGTGAGTATGAAATGAGCATGATGGGAGAATTGAGTTACTTCCTTGGCCTTCAAGTTAGTCAAAGAAGTGATGGTATTTTCATCAGCCAAACCAAATATGTGAATGACTTATTAAAAAAATTTGGTATGGTGGATAGCTCACCTGCATCTACACCTATGTCTACTGCAACCAAGTTGGATGAAGACAAGAAAGGCAAGAGTGTGGATATTTCAAGCTACAGAGGGATGATTGAATCATTGCTTTATTTGACTGCTAGTAGACCAGACATCATGTTTGCTACTTGTCTATGTGCCAGATTTTAAGCCAATCCAAAGAAATCACATTTGATGGCTGTAACAAGGATTTTCTGATACTTAAAGGGAACTCCAAACTTGGGATTATGGTATCCTAAGGGAACTGGTTTTGAAGCTGTTGGATACACAGATGCAGATTTTGCTGGATGCAGGGTTGATAGGAAAAGTACTAGTGGAAGCTGTCAATTTCTTGGTCAAAGACTTATATCCTGGTATAGTAAGAAACAACAATCTGTGTCAACTTCCACAGCTAAAGCTGAATATATAGCTGCTGGAAGTTGTTGTGCTCAGGTGCTTTGGATTAGAAATCAGCTAATGGACTATGGTCTAGTGTTACAAAAAATTCCCATTATGTGTGACAATACTAGTGCCATATCTATAGTAGCTAATCCAGTTAATCATTCTAGAACAAAGCACATTGATGTTAGGTACCATTTTATCAGGGAACATGCTACAAATGGTACCATTGAGCTCATTTTTGTGCCAACAGAAAAAAATTAGCTGACATTTTTACTAAACCTTTGGATGAAGCAACCTTCACTAGACTTGTGAGTGAAATTGGAATGCTCAATTCTTCATCCTAAGGCAAAGAACTCAGCTAATGTGTTGCAGCAGATTAATTTCTAATAAATCAACCTAGTTTGATATAATTGGAAATTAACTGAAATATGAATTATAAATATTTCAGAATCTCTGTATATTTATTTTTCTTAAAAAATTCAAAAAAAAATTAACTTAGAATATTTCAAAATTCTAAGTAAACTGCTCAGTTGTTAATTGACATCTTAAATGTGTAAAATTAACACAAGGCAGAATTACAGTACTCAAAGGTATAGAGAACTGAGTTCTCGATAAGTCAAAATGACTTATCGACAAGTCATTTTAGAGTTCTCGAGTGAGTCCTCGACAAGTCTATTTATAGACTTCTCGAATGACTTCTCGATAAGCTCTATTATGACTTATCGATAAGATCATGTAGAGTTCTCTAATAGTGTTAATTCACAGAGTTCTCGACAAGGATATTTTGAGACTTATCAATAACTCAGAACTAAAATAATTTAATTCAATGAATTATTTTAGACAAATACTTTTGGAAAATTTATTCTGATTTTAATTTGATTCAATTCAAATAAATAAGAATTATTTGAGTCCTTTTTGGACAAATGGGGCATTTATCAGAGTTCTCGATAAGTCATTTGACTTCTCGAATGTACCTTTTTCATATTCAAAATTACTTCTCGATAAGTTTAATATCAAATGTTTATTTGACTTCTCGATAAGTATTTGACTTTTTCTATAATTACCCAGACTTCTCGATACATACACTGTACTTACACTTTCTCGAGATCTCAAGTGACCTAGCTTTTAGACAAAAGGCGATTTCTCTCTTATTTTTGCTCCTTTCTCAAAACTTTTTCTTACCTACTACTTCTAAACACTAAAATGGCACAAAACATTGTTAAAGCTATCATTCCAGAAAAGGGAACTAACTTTATTGCTTTTCTTGATGCTAACCAAGCCCAGATAGTTTCAAGAGGTTTGTGAAGTTTCTTTCTGAATCTTATATTGCAGGTGCTTTAACTGCAAGTCTTGTGCTGTATTTGGACGTTCTTCATGAATTTTGGACATCAGCTATAACTAGGACAGTTGTTCTAGAGAATGTCACTTCTATGGTGGTCACATGCACAATTGGAGGACAGGAAATTGAGTTTCCAGCTGCTGATGTGAATACAACTCTGGGATTGCCAACTGAGAATTATAGAGAGATGCCAACTGCAGAAGAGCTGAGTGAATTCATGGACTTCATCAACTACAGTGGCTCAATCAACTTGGCAAGCCTGAACAGGACAAACCTTAGGAAGGAATGGTCCTTTGTGTTTGATTCTGTAGTGAGAGCTTTCACTTGCATAAAAACTGGCTTTGACAACATCTCAAGTGTGGTGCAGAAGTTGGTGTTCTCAATAGCTCACAGCAGGCATCTGAATGTTGGGGCTCTAATTATGGAGGACCTGGCCACCAGACTTACTATGCCTTTGAAGAATAGAGGTAAAGAAATCTTTTTGCCAAGGTTTATTATGTCTACTTTAGCTCATAAAGTAAATGACATACATTTGTTAGCTAGTATTGATAGTAGTAGAATTGGCAATTGTAAGCAAGTGTCCAAAATAATATTTGGCTCACTTACTTCAAAGAGTAAGGTGAGTGTAAGTCTTAGAATCACTTCATTTATGTTGGAAAGATTCAGGACTTATCCTTACCCTATGCCAGACATGGGGGCTCCTAAATTTGCTAGTTCAGCTATGGTTCCTGAGCCTGTGGAAGCACAAACACAGACACACCAACAGGGACCTTCCAAAGCTGCAGCTTCTTCTTCTAAACCACTAGATGTTAGCAAACCAACCACTTTAGTCTCTCAAAAGACTGAAGTGAGTAAAAAGAAGAGAAAGGAACCAACCCTTGATGTTGTTAATGAGAGTGAAACAATTCAAACTGAACCAGAGTCACCCTTGGTCAAGAAACCAAAGAAGAGTAAGTTACCTGAGTTGACCACTCAAAACACCTCTGTGTCCTCCCAAAAGGGCACAGTTGAACAAATGGGGAGTAAACAGTTACTAGATGCATCCTCTCAACAGGGTGTATCTATTGAAAAGAGCATTCACCCCAATGCATCCTGTACTGAGTCAGCACAACATGAACATAGAGTGTATGGTAGAAGAAATAAGGATGGCACACACAGTGAGGGCACATCACTTGAAGTTCCCTCATCCATTCAGGGGGAGCTGCCAACACTCACAACTGAGCAAACCTCTCTAATCTCTCAAATTTCTTCATCATATAGAGCACTTGAATCTGATTCTCAAGTGCACCAACACTCAAGTGACATGGTTCATGAAACTGTGCTCACCACCCAGAACCAACATCTAGATGGTGAGAGGCTACATGCTGGGGTAGATATTGATGACACCTTCATAAACATGGGGGGTTCATCAGTTTTTACTGAAGACCCCATGGTCACTCTTACACCTTCATGTGCACAATCATCTTCATAGATGAATAGGTTTGAGGGTAGTACTCTTGAGGGAGAGCTATCTAAATCCTCTCCAATTCAATTGGAGGTTCCTCTAGAAGGAACAACTCCCCTCAAAACCCTAGCTGAAATTGCCTTGACAGTTGAAGTTAGGAGTACAATTGCCAATGACCCTAATATGGAAGAGGCAAGTTCATAACATTTATGTGACAGTGCTCTGCAAGGTGCACAAAGGTTTGAGGCTGGTGTACGTGACAGTAACCCAGTCAAATCATCTCCAATTCCAATGGAAGTTCCTACTATATGTGGTGAACAACAAACTGTCAAGACCACAGGTTTATCTGTGAGTCAAACTGTGACTTCAGTCATAAGTGGTAATATAAACATTTCTCAACAGCCATCCACATCTCAATCCAACCAACCACATGTCATGGCTCAATGGCTACAAGATATGGAAGCTCAGCCTTCTACAGTTGATGATATATTGGTAGATCAAATCTCAGGCTTGGCCAATCTTTCTCAGCAATTGCTCACTTCAGACATGGGGAACCAGGACTATCAAGCTATACTGCTATACTTCAATGAAGAGGTTGAACAACAGAAGGAGAAGATAGTAGAAGAGGCTGAAGAAGATGGAAATGTAGATGTCTGGTTGTCAGGTGACCATGTGGCAGAAATGGATGAAGTTTTGGAAAGATTCAGGAGAGAATACATAACTATCTTGGGAAGCAATGCTAAAACTCTCACTCCTCCTAAAGTCTAACTACATTGGTTGAGAGTCAACAGCATGATATTCAGGCCCTAGTGGAGTCCCATAAGCATCTACAAATGCAGAATATAGTTGCTTTGGGAGCCATTATGGGAAAACTCCACATACCACTGCCAGCATTGCCTGAAGCTGTAAGACTTGAGATTCCTACTCCCCTACTCATGCCTGTCACCAAGACTAAGGGGGAGATAGATACAAGGCTAGCACAATCAACACTCAAAAGTCAAGAACAAGGACTAGAACAAGAGAGGCTCCTTATGGCTTCTCAAGGTCCAGAAATGACACAAGAGTTTGACAACTTGCTCAATGGATTAGGGAACTCTCTCAACAACAATTTCTTCACTTACAGAAAGACCTTGGAAAAGACTATCAATTATATCAGGGTGCTGCAGATCCCAGTCAAGGATCAGTTTTTGGAGAAAAGGATAGTGATCAATCTTAATGATTCTGGTGTAGACAGATGTATGCAAGTCAACTTCAATTATCTAATTTCCAGAAGAGCATCTGAAGTAGACATTCTGATTAACAAAGTCAGGATAATCAACAATGAAGAGAAAATGCTACTAGCAGAGTTGAATAAAGCTCAAGAAGCTGCATTCTCAAAAGCCTACCTACATCCAAGCAAAGGGGTGCACTATATCTGCTCTACAACCAAGCAACTGAAACATTTCCAAGTACCTAAAAACTGTGTCATGGCCAACAGAAGACTGATAATGGTGCTTGAGTCTGAGCTAAAAAGTAAGAAATTGAAGACTGGTGAAGATGAAGCTATGATCAAGATTCTGAGGAGATACATTGATAACCCTGAAGCCAATTTTCCTAAAACTCAAATCAACACAGATGACTTGGGTGATGATGAGCAGAAGAAAGATGGTCAAAATCCTTCTGGCTCAAACTTAAGTCAATCTAGCAAGGCAATTGGTGGAAAAGGTGATAGTGAGAAAGAGAAGGAGAAGAAAAGTGGATCTGAGACTCAAAGGAGGGGTGGAAGGAGACAAAGACAAAATAATGATACCTCACAACCTCTTTAAACCCTAAATATCCAAATACCAATTGTTAAACCTTCACATTCAATCTCATCAAAAAATGCTCAACCTCAAACCTCTAAGCCTAAATATTTCTACAAGCTCACATCAAACTCTCTCCTCAAAACTCAAATCACTCACAGCCATACTTCTCTGAAAAGACTCAAAACTATACCTTCATTCAAGGCACCTCATAAAACACACTTCAAAATAGTTGGAGTTGGTCCAAAGGAAGCCAAGGTCAAGAGAAGACTCAGAAGACAAAGAAGACAAAGAAGAAGACAACTGATAGCTGAATTTCTCAATGATCATGGATTTGGTGAAAAGGCCATTTGGAACAGATATGATCAAGATGATTTCCAACCTCTAAATGTTGTGGATTCAGATGAAGACTACTTCCAACATCTAGCTGAAAAAATTGTCAGAATTTGGGTTGTTAACATTAGAGAAGTCGGAATCTACTATAGTGATGGGTCCTTTGAAAAGCTTGGAGATAGACTAAAGGATTCTCTCTCAATTGTTGAACTGAAAAGGATGATAAGCTTGATGAATGGTAAAGATTCAGCCATTAAGGCATGGAGAACAGTATTGGCAGTGTTTGTAGTTAACAGAGAGGAGATGAGAGATAAGCATAAAGAGTTGCTAGCTGAAAGGAGGAGAAAGTATGAGCATGACATTGATGAGTATATCAGAAGATCAGAAGAGTTAAAGGCAGCAGGCAAGAGCAGAATCTCAAAGGATGGAAGATTTCTGAATATAAAAACTGGCTCTTTATCAAGATACAGGATAGGGATGTTAGCTAGTTATCCTAAGCCAGATTTGCTGAAAATAATAGAGGCTCTAACTGACACCCCCATCCTAGAAGAATTGGAAATACTTGTGCAAATTAAGAATATAATTGAGAAAGAATCAGACAGCTCAGTCTTTACTTAATTATTGTAAACTGTCAAATATTCATTGTACAAGTGTTATATCAGCTTTTGTATCATTTTATTTTCATTCTTTAACTTGGGCTTAGTCTTGTTAACAGGCATGAATTTGTGATAAGCAATCTTCTCACAAATTGGGGGAGATTTTTGTGTACGACATGCATGTATCATAACAAGACTAAGTCATACTGACAACCCTAAGATTAGTTGTATTGTAACCTTAATCTGTAATTCATACTTGTAACACTTAATGTCTGTAAAATGTAAATGGAGCAGACTGGAGCATTTTTCTCTAAACAGTGTCAAGCCTAAGAATTCTATCTGGAAGAAGATCAAGAAGATCATGCCTTAGAAGAATTATGAAGAAGCTTGGAGTTGAATAAATCTGTTTGGTGTAAAACATTCTAAGTCAAGATCTCTACAAGTCACAGAATTAGTGTTATAGAGAAGTCATTCGAGAACTCAGAAAGACCTATCGAGAACTCAGGAATTGTCTATCGAGAACTCAGGAAATGCTATTGGAGATATCGATAAGTCAGATACCCATTCGAGAACTCAGAGATATCGACAAGTATACATTCATTAGAGAACTCTGAGTTATCGATAAGCCAAAGTCCATTAGAGAACTCTGAGTTATCGATAAACCAAAATTCACTAGAGAACTCAGAGTTGTCGATAAGTCAAGTCAACAATGAAGTTTCAGAGATATCGACAAGCCAACATTCGTATCGAGATGTCGAGTTCTCTACAGCTTAATTGGAGATCTCGAAGTGAAGAAATTTCTCTAAGTACAGAATTACAGAACAGTTTAATATCCAAGGTTGCAAATCTACAAACAATTCACATAGCTGGATTGACAAGTCTACAAAAAGCAGCTTGAGAGATGTGCAAGATCAATGGCAAAGATTAACTGACAAAGGAGATTAAAGTAATCACGGGATGCTAAAGATATGCTAAGCCAGAAATGGAAGATTTGCTTTTCTATAAATAGAAATGACAAGTGATAGTTTAGAAAAGCTAATAGCATGTTTATTATCCACTGTATAAACCAGCAGTTAACTGAGTTATAAAGTTAACACTGGTCCTCAAGTTAAGAAGAACAATCTAGATAGAAAATTGTAGTTCTCTCTCAAGAAAGAAGCTAAGTTCTAAAACAAGAACTTAGAGATTTTGTAGCAAAACACTGCTTAATTTTTAATATAAAATTAAGTGAGTTTTGAAGATCTTTGTTTTACATATTTGCATAGTTATTTATGTTTAACATCTATTCTACTAAATCATTGATAACAACCAACTGCTAAAGCTAAAGTCGATCAAAAATCAAACATTCAAGCCAAAACACATTCACCCCCCCCCTCTGTGTTGTATTCTTACCTAACAAGTGGTATCAGAGAAAAATCTGAAAGTAAACAGATTAGATCTTGGAAAAATGATTACACAGAAAATCAGTAGTATCAAGATTCCTCCCTTTGATAAGGCCAACTACACTTTATGGAAAAAGAAAATGTTGTTGTTTATAAGAATGGCCAATCACCTTTACATTGGTATCCTCAAGAATGGACCCTTCACTCCTGTGGTTAGAGTTGAGGAAACCACAGATGGAGATATGGTTATTCCATCTCATTATGCTCCCAAGGATCCCTCTGAGTATACTGAACCTAAAAGAGAGAAAGTTTCCCTAGACAGTGCTTTGTAACTGATACTAATTGAGTCACTTGACAATGTAATGTATAATAACATTGTCAACTATGACACTGCTAAACAGATCTGGGAAAAGATTGAAATACTTTATGAAGGAACTGAGGAGGTTAGGTCAAATCAAAGAAGGATATTGATTTCTCAGTATGAGGGTTTTATGGCTAAACCAAAGGAGGGTATTACTGATGTGTTTGAAAGGTTTAATAAGCTGATAAATGACTTGCAGCTTCATGATAAATTTTATGATGTTAAAGAAGTGAATTTGAAGTTCTTGCTTACTCTCCCTGGCCATTTGAAACAAAAGATCTCTACAATCAGAGAAGGAAGGGATTTGAATAGAATCACAATGGAAGTGCTTTATAGGGTTCTGAAAACTTATGAACTTGAAATGATTCAAAAGAAATCATTAAGGGCTGGTCAAGGATATGTACTGGACGGCTCAAGTGCACTAATTGTGAATGATGGCCAGACCTCCAATGATGAGCAAAGATCTCAAACTCCAGAAGTTTCTACAAGTGAGAAAAGAGCCAATGACACTAAAGAGCAAGTCATACTGGAATTGGATGAAGAAGATGAGTTCTACACTCTTGATGAGCTTGATGAGCTAGATAAATCAATGGCTTACTTGGCTAGAAAATTCTCTAACATTAGAGTGAAGAAACCAAGATTTTTCAAGAGCAAAGGACAGTCCTTGAACAAAGACAGCAGCTGGAAAGGAAAAGGGAAGTACACTCCTGATAGCAAAAATGGCTACAGAACTGGATCTGTTGATAGATCAAACATAAGGTGCTTTAATTATGATGAGCTGGGCCATTTTGCTACAGAATGTAGGAAACCCAAGAAGGCAAAGAAAGACAAAGCCTATCTTGAATTGGAAGCAAAGTATGATGCTCTTTTAAAGAAGCAACAAGGGAAAGCTTATATTGCTGGGGGTAAAAGCTGGGATGATTCAGATAATGATGAAGATGAAGAAGTTGGAAACTATGCACTCATGGCCTTGGAGCAAGGAGACTCTTCATCATCTAAATCACAGGTACCAACTATTACCACAATTGATTTAAATGTGAGTCAATATAAGGAAACTGTTGAAAAGATGAGCACAGAAATGTTCCACAGTCATACAAGCATACAAGCATGGTTGCATAGTTATTTATGTTTAACATCTATTCTACTAAATCATTGATAACAACCAACTGCTAAAGCCAAAGTCGATCAAAAATCAAACATTCAAGCCAAAACACATTCACCCCCCCCCCTCTGTGTTGTATTCATACCTAACAATATATAATATACGAGTCAGTCATAAGCACATGGGTAGATAATTGGAACGACGTGAAGTCGATTCAAGATGCAATTGAAGTACAAAAGGATTTAACCAGTCTATTTTGCTAACAGAAGTTAAGCCAGTAAGGCAGGTCGAGTAGGTGATAGACGAAGGTTATTTAATTGCAGTGAGTAACGCAGAAGGCAAGTTTTTCCCCTATTCTATTTTCATAATAGTGATATTTTCTTCAGATTCTTATCACGCTTGCACTCTTTTAATTCTCTTGTTCATATTTCATTTCGATTCTTGCTTATCCTTTTCATTTGACTTTATTATTCATATTCCAATTGCTACCCCCAATTGTTGATATATTCTGGTGATTAGAATATATCAAAGCATACCGATTGTTCCGGTTGCTATGCCAGGGACTGGATAATAACACTTTGGGGATTAAGTTTACTTAATCCTAAGGACCGGGACATAACCGGATCCTTGAGATGGGCCGTAGTGCCTGGGTACCCGACCGGATCTATATAGTGAGATATAGATCTGCACTGTATCCTGGCTGATCAGCAGGGTATAGATGTGAACTTGAGTCCAGTTTAGTTCGTTTGTATTCGCCAATAATGGCCTTCTTTCTTTTCTCGCGGGGTTATATCTTTGCAGATATGCCTGGGTTACGGATTTATTTAAATTGCTTTAACACTGTTTATATTTGCAGACTTGTTGAGCAATTTTTGGCTCACCCTTTTTGTTGTTATTCACCTTATTATTTTAAGTTAAGAAGGAATATGAAACCCATCAGGACTCGAGTGGTAAAGAAGCGGGTCAAGCCTCGGGATCCTCTCATACCCAAGGTGTTGATCCCAATCCAGGAAGAAAGCTTTGAGTTTCCAGAACAGGTGGTGTATAGATAGTTAGTGTGTGTGTTTGAATAAAGATGATCTTAGTTTAAAATGGATTAGACAATGGTTTGTAATAAAGAGAGTTTGTGAGATATTGAATTTGGTTTGTAATAAAAGTAGATAGTGGTTCTTGTTTTCATACTTCAACCTAAAAAGATCCTGGTTAATGTTAAAGGGGTTTAGTTTTATTTCTTTATTTATTGTTAATCAGATTGTACAGGTTTAGAGATTAGCTAGTAACCCCCAGACTGATACCCCGGGTCTGGAGGGCGTTACACCCACAACGGTCCCAAGATCACCTCAACAAAATAGAGTCGTGGAAAGAAAAAATAGAAGCATTCTTAACATGGCTCGAAGCATGCTAAAGAGCAAAAATAAACCTAAATAATTTTGGGATGAAGTAGTAGATCGTGTCGTTTACTTATCCAATCGATGTTCAATAATTGTTAAAGATATGACTCCACAAAAAGCATGGAAAGAAGAAAGGCCATCTATTACTCACTAATGAGTTTTTGGAAGCATGGCTTATGTACATGGCGATGATGAGCTACGGACAAAGTTGTATTATAAAAGTGAGAAATATGTCTTTGTTGGCTATGATGCAAGAGCAAAAGGGTATAAACTTTACAATCTATCAATGAAAAAAAATTATTAGTAGAGATGTTGTGTTGGATGAAGAAAGCTCGTGGGATTAGAGCAACGCACAAGAAGATTATAATTTCTTTCCATTTGTTGATGAAGATGATATTAGAGAAAATTATGGGCAACATATCACTCCTCCCACATCACAACGAACAACAAGTAATGATGGACAAATAACTCCCCCATCTTATTCAAGTAATAGTGATCAGACACCACAAAAGAATTATACAAGTTTTTGAAGAAATTTATGATGAAACAGATGAGGTTTCCTCCATTTATGACTTAGTTCTTCTTTGTCTTCTAGAGAAAACTGAACCAACAAATTTCAAAGATGTTGTACAAAATGAAAGTAAGAAGAAAGCAATGGATTAGGAGATTAAGTCTATCAAGAAGAATAACACATGGGAGTTAGAAACACTTCCCAAAGGGCAAAGAGCCATTAGTGTGAAATTGATATATAAGGTGAAGAAAAATGTCCAAGGCATGGTTGAAAAATACAAGGCAAGATTGGTGCCCAAAGGTTACAATCAAAAACATGGAGTGAATTATGACAAAGAGTCTGCAACAGTTTCAAGAATGGAGACTACAAGGCTAATCATCTCGTTGGCGGCACAAAATGGATGAAAGCTCATCAAATGAATATAAAATTTGCTTTCTTCAATGGTGTTCTTGAAGAAACTATGTATGTGGAGCAACCATTGGGATATATGGTGAAAGGAGAAGAAGAAAATAATGCTAAGTTAAATAAGGCCCTAATACGGATTGAAATAAGCGTCATTGGCTTGAAATAGTAGACTTGAAAATTCTTGCAATCTCAAGGATTACACA
Organism: Apium graveolens; assembly: GCF_009905375.1. Taxonomy (NCBI): domain Eukaryota; kingdom Viridiplantae; phylum Streptophyta; class Magnoliopsida; order Apiales; family Apiaceae; genus Apium; species Apium graveolens. The sequence goes on from NC_133654.1 coordinate 93,038,556, forward strand.
AGCATCCTCATGAACATGCTCTAAATATTAAGGTTACAAAAAAAAATAATTTCTTCTTATGTTCTTGTATGTGAATCATTTAATATTTACAAAATATAGTCCATATAAGTTTGAGAAATTTAAGCAAGACATGGAAAGAAAGTTTGAGATGACCGATATTGAGATTATGTCTTACTATATTGGGATTATAAAGAAGTTAAAGATGTAAAAGTGTCAAACCATTAACACCCCCGTTGAATGTTAAACAAAGTTATTAAAATTTAAAGAAAGTAAGAAGGTGGATCCTACTTATTTTTTGAAAGTCTTGTGAGAAATTTAAGATACTTGACGTGCACGAGACCAGACATAATTTATAGTGTTGGACTTGTTAGTCGCTATATGGAGACTCCAACAACATCACACTCAAAGATGTCCAAGAGGATTTTTTGTTATCTAAAAGTTACTATTAATTATGGATTATTTTACCATTATTCTAATGAGTTCAAAATTATTGTTTATTATGATAGTGATTGACCGGTGATATTGATGAATGGAAGAGTAACACTGGATGTATATTTTTTATGGGTGAAACATCTTTCATGTGGAGTTTAAAGAAATAACACATTTTAACTTTATCAACTTGTGAAGCGGAATATGTGTCGGCATGCTCTTGTGTTTGTCAAGCTATATGGTTAAGGAGAGTTTTTAAGGAGCTCAACATGCCATAAAACGAGTCCATAGAGATATGGGTTGATAACAAGTCTACTATAGCTTTGGCGAAAAATCCGGTGTTTCGTGAACAAAGCAAGTATATTGACACTAAATAACATTATATCTGAGAGAACATTGAAAGATATGAAGTGGAGCTCAATTATGTGAAGTCTCAAGACCAGGTCAGCAGCATATTTACAAAACCTCTAAAAAGAGACGTCTTCAATGAATTTCGGAGCCTACTCGGGATTATCAAAATTAAGGGGGTGTTAAAAAAAATATAAATAAGATTGTAAAAATAACAGAAGTGTGGGTGATTCTAGTTACTAGCATATTAACCTGTTCGTGGCTGATAAGTGGCATAATGGCTTGAAATGATGTCTTGAAATCAAGTATTTTATGTATTTGATGGGTTTTTATAGTGTCTGTGCATTTCAGGGTATAATATGCATTTGTGGAGAGGTTTCATCAAGAATAAGCCTTGGCAAGTGTTTGGCATTACAAGTGGGAAGATAGGAGCAGAATGCAGCAAAGAACGGGAGCAAAGAACGGGAGCAAAAACAGAGCATTTTCCAGAAGAGGTCTGAGCGCCTGCTTAGCTCTGCTGAGTGACCGCTCAGGAAGCTGAGCGCCCGCTCAGGAATGCTGAGCGACCACTCAGGGACGGAAATTTAAAATAATTATTTTAGACTCCTAATTCTGCTGAGCTTCCAAATTCTGAGTTAGCTGGGTTTTCTGGGACTCCTATATAAGTAGTTTTCAGAGACGTTTCACATGTGTAAAAATTATAGTATTAATCGAGGAGCAAGGAGATAAGGAAGAAGACCATTTTAGCACACCGCAACACACTTTTAATCGAGGAGCCGGCTCGTATTTTTATGTGAGTAGTCTAGGGTTGTGCAAGATGGAGCAAAACGCACTTGCTCAGAAATTTTGAAAAAATAAAGAAAAAAAATAGAAAAAAATAGAAAAAAAAGAAGATAATAAAAAAATAGAGAGTTAATGCATAATTGATCACGAGTGGGCTCTTTGGTATTCGAGTTATTAAGTTCCTAGGGGACTTTGTGCCTAGTGACCTAAGGCTTTTATAGTCTGGGATCCGCTAACCTAACGCTCGCTACATGGATGCCATTGTATAAGTCTTTTGTGGACCTCACTCATTGCACGGTCAAATAAGCATTTGTTTATTTTGTTAAATAAAAAGCATGATTCCGTAATAAGCTCAAGTAATCTTGAAGTGTTATAAGTCATTTTGTTCCTAGAATTTTATTCTTCGTATAATCATGTGATTACCCTGAGGATAGTCGAGTTGTGATAATTGATCTAGTTTTGAAGCATATCTGTTAAGCGTTTGCACACACCACGTTTCCGGCTATATGTTAGTTTGTATGATTTGATTGATCTTTATTTGCCTAATTGCATTTGTTGAGATGTCGTAAGTTGGTTGGTTTAGCCATAGTAAGGGGATCGCTGCATTTAATATAGATTGCATTCATGCATATTTTTCTTTTGTTTTTGAGTCTGTGACGCTTGAGGACAAGCATCGATTTAAGTTTGGGGGTGTGATAAGCGGCATTTTATACCACTTAGAACGTCTTATAATGGCTTGAATTGATGTCTTGAAATCAAGTATTTTGTGTATTTGATGCATTTTTCTAGTGTTTGTGCATTTCAGGGTATTATTTGCATTTGTGGTGAGGTTTCATCAAGAATAAGCCTTGGCATGTGTTTGGCATTGCAAGTGGGAAGATAGGAGCAGAATGCAGCAAAGAACGGGAGTAAAAACAGAGCATTTTCCAGAAGGGGTCTGAGCGCCCGCTCAGCTCTGCTGAGCGACCGCTCAGGAAGCTGAGCGCCCGCTCAGGAATGCTGAGCGGCCGCTCAGGGATGGAAATTTAAAATAATTATTTTAGACTCCTAATTCTGTTGAGCTTCCAACTTCTGAGTTAGCTGGGTTTTATGGGACTCCTATATAAGTAGTTTTCAGAGACGTTTCACGTGTGTAAAAATTGTAGTATTAATCGAGGAGCAAGGAGATAATGAAGAAGACCGTTTTAGCACACCGCAACGAAGAGGAAGCATATTTTCTTGTGATTCTTTATTTCATTGTAACGTTGGATGCTAGTTCTCTTTACTTTGAACATATTTACTCTTGTGATGTATTGTGGTTAAATATAAGTAGTTTTAGTTATTATTCTCGTGTGTTATTATCATGTTTTCATATGAACCCATGATGACGATGAGTCTTATCATGGGCTAATCGTGATCATGGGGTCGTAACGGATTTACTATGAAATTCTTTAGTTAGTTGTTTAATACCTTAGTGTGGGATGATTGTATGATATCTAGTATTGGTTGTGCTTATTCGTCTTATGTGCGTCGCGAACATATAAGATAGGGTGTTAATCTCTTGTGAAGCGACGGTGGATCTTGAGGTTTAGAACTTAACATGCTAGCATAGGTTCATGTATGTGTATGCATGATTAGTGGGTAACTCTAATCATTTTACTTGCCCTGTGTAATCATAAGGAATAACTTGTGCTTAAATCGTTATGTTGTCAAATTCTGTAGACGTATAGGGTCTCAATATAATTGATGCCTATTCAACTTCTGTCTCATGTTGTTCGATTAATATCATCAATGTTACATGTAAAGGGTAATGATAATGACTATTGAAGGAAGTACTAATGAAGTTATGATCTCATGTGTGTTTTAATATTTTTAATTCAAGTGTCAATTAAGTGTTTAATTCTCATAGCTAATTGTAGTTAATAATTAGTTAATTAAATCTAAGTGTTATTGTCTTTACATTGAGAAGTAATTATACATTGGTGAGTGAGTGTTAATTGAACATAATTAGTCTGAGTCTCTGCGGGAACGAAATAGAAAGTATTCTATATTACTTACGAACGCGTATACTTGCGTGTATTATTAGCGCGTGTTTTTCGCCCTAACAAGTTTTTGGCGCCGCTGCCAGGACTCGGCGTATTTGTTTAGTTTATGTACTTTCCATCAGTGGTCATTAGGACTCATTGATTAAGACTTGTTACTTATTATTTCCGGTTGTGTTTCAGGTACTTTAGCGAGCATTTATGCAAACACGTTCTCGCACTCGCAAGAGGACTTTAGATACGGCTGAGGAGACAGACGAAGTTCTTGGTATTCCGGAGAAGATTGATTTTGAAGATTCGGATACAGAAAGTGAGCAGCAAGAACCAGTAATCATGGGTGATCATATAGTTCCGGTAGATCTAGCTCTTATGGACTTTTCTCGGCCTAAAATTGATGACATTCAGTCAAACATCATGCATCCGGCTGTTGAGGCCAATAACTTTGAAATCAAGCTGGGCACCATTCAGATGGTGCAAAATTCCGTTTCTTTCGAAGGTGCTGCGACTGAAGACCCCAACATGCACATCAGGAATTTTGTCGAGATCTGTAGTACTTTCAAATATAATGGTGTGACTGATGAGGCTATCAAGATGAGGCTTTTCCAATTCTCACTGAGGGATAAAGCTAAGGACTGGTTACATTCTGAACCAGCTGGGTCCATCACTACTTGGCAAGATCTTACGCAGAAGTTTCTGGTGAAGTTCTATCCAATAGTGAAGATTGCGGCTATGAGGAGTGCTCTTACTCAGTTTGCGCAGCAGCCTACAGAATCCATGTGTGAAGCTTGGGAGCGCTACAAGGAGATGTTGAGAAAGTGTCCACATCATGGTATGCTTGATTGGATGGTGATCACTGGTTTCTATAATGGTTTGGGGGCCCCAATCTCGGCCCATGCTCGATGCAGCAACTGGAGGTGCTTTGTGGGCCAAAAGCTATATTGAGGCTTATAATCTTATTGAGACTATGGCTGCAAATGAGCATCAAACCCAACTCAAAGGATGATGCCCGGGAAGGTAGCATGTATTCTGGAAGTTGATGCAGCTACAACTATTGCAGCGCAGCTCCAAGAGCTGTCTATGAAGGTCGATTCTTTAGCCACCTATGGAGTCAATCAGATAGCTATGGTCTGTGAGCTTTGTGCATGTTCTCATGCTACGGATCAGTGTTCTCTTGTTAATGAATCTGTTCAGTATGTGAACAATTATCAGCAACCGCAGCAGCCTGTGCCAGCTACTTATCATCCTAACAACAGAAATCATCCAAATTTCAGCTGGAGTAATAATCAGAATGTTATTCAGCAACCATATCAGCAAGGCGTAAGTAAATAGTTTAATCCACCCGGATTCCAGCAACCACAGCATTATGCTCAAAGGCAATCATATCCTCAATAAGGAGGTGCTGCTCCACCTTCTAGTGCTGATTTTGAGGAACTCAAACTGTTGTGTAAAAGTCAGGTTGTTTCTATCAAGACCTTGGAAAATCAAATCGGTCAAATAGCCAATACAGTGCTCAATCGTCAACCTGGCACACTTCCCAGTGATACTGAAGTGCCAGGCAGAAAGGAAGCTAAAGAGCAAGTCAAGGCTATTACCTTAAGGTCTGGAAAAGTTGCTGATGCTGAAAAAGCAAAAGACGGAGAAGCTGAAGTTGGTGATGAAGAAGCTAAGCAAAAGGAGAAAGTGGCGGAACCAAGGAAAACTACTGTTGAACACACTCTGCCTGAGGGTAATACAGGGGAGAAACAACTTTATCCTCCACCACATTTCCCTAAGAGATTACAACAATAAAAGCTGGATAAGCAGTTTGGTAAGTTTCTGGAGGTGTTCAAGAAACTTCACATCAATATACCTTTCGCTGAGGCTCTGGAGCAAATGCCTAGTTATGCAAAATTTATGAAGAATATTCTTTCAAGAAAGGTGAAACTGGATGACCTTGAGACCGTTGCGCTAACGGAAGAGTGCAGTGTTGTGCTGCAACAAAAATTACCTCCGAAGCTTAAAGATCCAGGTAGTTTCACCATTCCTTGCACCATCAGCAAGTTGTCTTTTGACAAGTGCCTGTGTGATTTGGGAGCAAGCATCAATCTGATGCCGTTGTCGATCTTCAAAAAGTTGAATTTGCCTGATCCAAAGCCCATCTACATGTCTCTACAATTGGTTGATTGTTCTATTACATACCCACGAGGCATAGTGGAGGATGTGCTAGTAAAGGTGGATAAGCTCTTCTTTCCTGCAGACTTTGTTATTCTGGATTTCGAGGAAGATAAGAAGATTCCTATAATCTTGGGGAGACCTTTCTTGGCTACAGGCCATACCTTGATAGATGTGCATAAAGGTGAACTTACTATAAGGGTGCAGGATCAGGATGTGACATTCAATGTATTCAAAGCAATGAAATTCCCTACAGAAGACGAAGAGTGCTTAAAAGTGGATTTGATTGATTCTGCGGTTACTTCAGAACTTGATCATATGCTAATGTCTGATGCATTAGAGAAAGCCTTAGTGGGGGACTTTGACAGTGATGATGAGGATGCCAATGAACAACTGCAATATCTAAATGCTTCTCCTTGGAGGCAAAAGCTAGATATGCCGTTTGAATCTTTTGGTACTTCTGACCTCAAAAATGTTAAAGGAAAGCTCAAACCATCTATTGAGGAAGCACCTACCTTGAAGCTTAAACCATTGCCTGAACACTTGAGGTATGCTTTCTTAAGTGATGCATCTACTTTACCTGTTATTATTGCATCTGACCTTTCAGGTAGTGAGGAGGACAAGCTCTTGAGGATCTTGAGAGAATTCAAATCGGCTATCGGATAGACTATAGCAGACATCAAAGGGATCAGCCCTTCATACTGCATGCATAAAATTCTGCTAGAGGAGGGTAGTAAGCCGACTGTTGAGCAACAGTGAAGACTTAATCCTATCATGAAAGAAGTGGTGAAGAAAGAAATTCTGAAGTGGCTGGATGCAGGAATCATTTATCCTATTTCTGACAGTTTTTGGGTAAGCCCCGTGCAATGTGTACCTAAGAAAAGAGGTATTACTGTGGTAGAAAATGAGAAGAACGAGCTCATTCTCACTCGGACAGTCACAGGATGGAGGGTATGCATGGATTACAGAAAGTTGAACAAGGCCACTAGGAAGGATCACTTCCCTCTTCCATTTATCGATCAGATGCTTGATTGGTTGGCCGATCATGAGTATTATTATCTTCTGGATGGCTATTCGGGTTATAATCAGATTTGCATTGCACCAGAGGATCAAGAAAAGACTACCTTCACTTGTCCATTTGGCACGTTTGCTTTTCGCAGAGTTTCGTTTAGCTTATGTGGCGTACCGGCCACTTTTCAGAGATGTATGATGGCTATATTATCTGATATGATTGGGAATAATGTCGAGGTGTTCATGGACGACTTCTCCATCTTTAGACATTCATATGATGAATGTTTGAATAATCTTCGTGCGGTGCTCAAAAGGTGTGTGGAAACTAATTTGGTGCTCAATTGGGAAAAATGTCACTTTATGGTGCGTGAAGGCATTATTCTTGGGCATAAGGTCTCTAGCAAGGGTCTTGAGGTGGACAAAGCCAAGGTGGGAGTCATTGAAAATCTTCTACCACCTATTTCTATGAAAGGAATCCGTAGTTTTCTTGGTCATGCGGGTTTTTATCGGCGTTTCATCAAGGACTTTTCGAAGATATCTAAGCCGTTGTGCAACTTGCTCGAGAAGGATGTGCCTTTCAAATTTGATGATGAATGCTTGACGGCATTCGAGACTCTCAAGAAGAGTTTGATAACTGCACCAGTTATTACGGCACCTGATTAGACAGAGCCTTTTGAGATGATGTGTGATGCGAGTGATTATGCGGTGGGCGCAGTTCTTGGGCAGCGCAAGAATAATCTCTTTCATGTGGTCTACTATGCTAGTAAGACTCTAAATGGAGCTCAAATGAACTACACCACTACTGAGAAGGAGCTCTTGGCTATAGTCTTTGGTTTCAAAAAAATTCGATTTTATTTGCTTGGGACAAAGGTGACAGTGTTCACTAATCATGCGGCCATCCGTTATTTGGTTTCCAAGAAGGATTCGAAGCCTAGACTCATTCGTTGGGTGCTCTTGCTACAGGAATTTGAGTTAGAGATCAAGGATCGAAAAGGTACTGAGAATCAAGTAGATGACCATCTCTCTAGATTGGAGAATCCCGAGTCTATTTCATATGATAAGACATTGATCAACGAATCTTTTCCGGATGAGCAGTTGTTCGCAGTTCAGGAGGAAGAGCCATTGTTCGTAGATATTGTGAATTATCTTGTCAGCAATATAATGCCTCCTAATATGAATACATCTCAAAAGAAGAAGTTTCTGCATGAGGTGAAGTGGTATATGTGGGATGAACCGTATTTGTTTAGACATGGAGCTGACCAGATCATCAGGAGATGTATCCCATTCTGTGAGACGGAGGGGATATTATGAGACTGCCACTCCTCAGTTTATGGTGGACATTATGGTGGTGAGAAGATGGCAGCTCGTATTCTGTAGGCAGGTTTTTTCTGGCCTACTTTGTTTAAGGATGCTCATCAGTTCGTTTTAAGGTGTGATCGTTGCCAAAGAGTGGGGAATCTCACGAGGATGGATGAGATGTCGTTAAATGTGATGCTTGAAGTCGAGGTCTTTGATTTTTGGGGAATCGATTTCATGGGGCCATTTGTCTCATCCTGCAATAATCAGTACATCTTGCTGGCAGTCGATTATGTCTCAAAATGGGTAGAAGTCAAAGCTCTGCCGACGAATGATGTAAAAGTAGTGTTGAATTTTCTTCATAAGCAGATTTTCACAAGGTTTGGAACGCCATGGGTAATCATAAGTGATGAGGGGTCGCATTTCTGCAACCGTAAGTTCACTTCTATGATGCAGCGCTACAATGTGAATCATCGTGTTGCTAGTGCCTATCATCCGCAAACGAATGGTCAAGCGGAAGTCTCTAATAGAGAGATCAAGCGCATTTTAGAGAAGGTTGTTTGTCCGTCAAGGAAGGATTGGTCTTTAAAGCTCGATGAAGCTGTTTGGGCTTACAGAATAGCATACAAAACTCCACTTGGGATGTCCCCGTTTCAACTTGTGTATGGTAAGGGATGTCATTTACCTGCGGAGCTTGAGCATAAGGCCTATTGGGCGTTGAAGAAGTTGAACCTTGATCTGGATGCAGCTGGTAAGAAGCGAATGCTTCAGTTAAATGAACTTGATGAATTTCGACTCCAAACGTACGAGAACAACAAAATGTACAAGGAAAAAGTGAAAAGGTGGCACGACAGGAAGCTATATCCTAAGTCATTTGTGCCGGGGCAGAAAGTTCTTTTATTCAACTCTCGTCTCCGACTTTTTCCTGGAAAGTTGAAATCAAGGTGGTCTGGACCTTTTATTGTCAAAACTGTGTTTCCACATGAAGCGGTGGAGATTTTTGAGAATGATCCGGACCAAGCATTCAAGGTTAATTGTCAGTGTTTGAAGCATTACTATGGGGACACGGCAAACCGGGAAGTGGTTAGTGCCGTTTTATTGTCAACTTGAGTAAGGTACGCGACGTCAAGCTAATGACGAAAAAGAAGCGCTTCTTGGGAGGCAACCCATGATTTGTTGTTCTAGGCACCCTTAGAAGTTCGTAACATATCCAAAACCACAAAAAAATCAGAAAAATAGGGCAAGGAAATTATTTTTCTAGAAGACCCCTAAGCGCCCGCTCAGCTCTACTGAGCGACCGCTCAGCAAGCTGAGCGCCCGCTTAGCTTTGCTGAGTGACCGCTCAGGGCCCGACTAGCAGAATTTTTTTTTAAGCCTTATAAAAATAAAAAAAAAATCAGAAAAATCAAAAATCAAAACACAGCCCCAATACCCACGAATTATCTTCCCATTACCCACGTTTTTAACCCTCAAACCCACTCCTAATCAAATTTTAACCTAATCTCTACCCTATATATACATACAACTATTCCATATACTCCCCCATACACTTTCAAACCTTAAACTCTCTCCCATATTCAAAACCATAAATCTTAAACACTTTTTCTCAGTTTCGATGGCACCCAAGAGATCCAGGATTATTGATAGCAGCAGCACTGTTCCTACTGCTGATTCTTCAAGGGGTACTGCTGCGAGGCCTCGTTTGTTTGATAGGGCTGCTGAGGAGGAGTATACTAGGCTTCTGGGTAAGCCGATTTTGAAGGAGAGGGGATTCTTACCATCGGGGAGGGATGGTGAGTTGTTGTCAATGATTGCTGAGTGGGGTTGGATTGCTTTTTGTGAGTCACCAGAGGCAGTTCCGATGATCGTTGTTCGCGAGTTCTATGCGAATGTGAAGGCTGAAAAGAATGGGTTTTCTGTTGTGCGGAGGATGGCGGTGGATTATCACCCTGAGGCGATTTGCCGTGTGATTGGGCAGCGACAGAGGAAGCCCACAGAGGAGAATTGGAATGAGAAGATTGCTGAGGATTTTGACTTGGATTTGATTTGTGCTACTCTCTATAGGTCGGGCACGGTTTGGACTTTCAAGATTGGGACTAACGAGTATCGTCATTTTCCGGCGATTGCGATGAATAGGTATGCCCATGCATGGAATGCATTTATTTGTGCTAATATTCTGCCTACTTCACATGCACATGAGGTTACAGTTGAGCGAGCACAGTTGTTATGGGGTATTTTGAATGAGGAGTACTATGTGGACCTTGGTGAGTTCATCTACCAAGGAATTCTGAAGTTTTTGAGGGGAGCTAAGCACATGAACATCCCTTATGCATCCACGGTTACAAAGCTTTGCCGAGCAGTGGGAGTTCAGTGGCCGTCTCACGAGCAGTTACAGCTGCCGGCCGCTCCTATTGATTCCGGGACTCTGAATGCGATGCAGGAGTGGACTGGTGGAGAGCCCGAGGAGCATGAGCTGGGTTATCGTCTTCCAGGAGGGCGTCCAGCACGAGATGCTATCATGGCGAGACCAGAGCGTGATGAGGCAGGTTCTTCTAGAGCTCAGGAGGGTGATGGGATGGCTGATGTCCAGTATAGGAGGTTGTCGAGGAGGATGGATGCTATGTACGAGACGCAGAGCAGGTTTGCTCAAGATCTCACCCTTGCGTTTGGGACTGCTTTTAGAGGCCTTGGAGCTGACATCCAGTGGCCCATTTTTGGTGAGGACTATGCATATCCGCCTCCTGATACTCCACCCTCTGAGGGTGATGATGATGATGATCTCTCCGAGTAGGTATACCCCGTGTTCCTTTCTACTACCTTCACTGGGGACAGTGAAGATTTTAAGTTTGGGGGTGGTAGTTAAGGAATATTTCGTGTGTGTGTGTCATATAGTTGCGTATTCATGATAGTTTAGTTCATATAATTGCATATTTTTTGCCATATAGTTTTTTTATTTTATTTTATAGCTTTATTTATCATGTCATGTAGCTCATGCATATACCATGATCCCTTTCGCGTTGCTTTTACCAATTGATTTGTGATGTTGATGCGAGTGTAGTGATAGCGTTAAAGTGATGTTGAGTCTTGTAGGTTGACGTGCATGCTAGAAACATTTGTAATTTCACTAAGTCTTAGAGAATGCTTAAGGACTAGATTGTTGTTATGGTTTGATGGTTTTCAAGATTAATCTATCGATTATGCTTAGAATTTATAATAGGTTCTTAGTGATAAAAGGCATGAAGAGAAAAATTGGAGTAAAAAGTGGAATTCATTGCTAATTGTGGCTAGGCGTCAAATGGCTAGTAGCCGGCTCGTATTTTTATGCGAGTAGTCTAGGGTTAAGCAAGATGAAGCGAAACGCACTTGCTCAGAAATTTTGAAAAAAAAAGAAAAAAATAGAAAAAAATAGAAAAAAAAAAGAAAAGAAAAAAATAGAGTGTTAATGCATAATTGATCACGAGTGGGCTCTTTTGTATTCGAGTTATTAAGTTCCTAGGGGACTTTGTGCCTAGTGACCTAAGGATTTTATAGTCTGGGATCCGCTAACCTAACGCTCGCTACATGGATGTCATTGTATAAGTCCTTTGTGGACCTCACTCATTGCACGGTCAAATAAGCATTTGTTTGTTGTGTTAAATAAAAAGCATGATTCCGTAATAAGCTCCAGTAATCTTGAAGTGTTATAAGTCATTTTATGCCTAGAATTTTATTCTTCGTATAATCATGTGATTACCTTGAGGATAATCGAGTTATGATAATTGATCTAGTTTCGAAGCATATCTGTTAAGCGTTTGCACACACCACGTTTCCAGCTGTATATTAGTTTGTATGATTTGATTGATCTTTATTCGCCTAATTGCATTTGTTGAGATGTCGTAAGTTGGTTGGTTTAGTCGTAGTAAGGGGGATCGCTGCATTTCATATAGATTGCATTCATGCATGTTTTTGTTTTGTTTTTGAGTTTGTGACGCTTAAGGACAAGCATCGATTTAAGTTTGGGGGTCTGATAAGTGGCATTTTATACCATTTAGAACGTCTTATAATGGCTTGAATTGATGTCTTGAAATCAAGTATTTTGTGTATTTGATGCATTTTTCTAGTATTTGTGCATTTCAGGGTATTATTTGCATTTGTGGAGAGGTTTCATCAAGAATAAGTCTTGGCATGTGTTTGGCATTACAAGAGGGAAGATAGGAGCAGAATGCAGCAAAGAACGGGAGCAAAAATAGAGCATTTTCCAGAAGGGGTCTGAGCGCCCGCTCAGCTCTGCTGAGCGACCGCTCAAGAAGCTGAGCGCCCGCTCAGGAATGCTGAGCGGCCGCTCAGGGACGGAAATTTAAAATAATTATTTTAGACTCCTAATTCTGTTGAGCTTCCAAATTCTGAGTTAGCTGGGTTTTATGGGACTCCTATATAAGTAGTTTTCAGAGATGTTTTACGTGTGTAAAAATTGTAGTATTAATCGAGGAGCAAGGAGATAAGGAAGAAGGCCGTTTTAGCACACCGCAACGAAGAGGAAGCATATTTTCTTGTGATTCATTATTTCGTTGTAACGTTGGATGCTAGTTTTCTTTACTTTGAACCTATTTACTCTTATGACGTACTCTGGTTAAATATAAGTAGTTTTAGTTATTATTCTCGTGTGTTATTATCATATTTTCATATGAACCCATGATGACAATGAATCTTATCATGGGCTAATCGTGATCATGGGGTCGTAACGGATTTACTATAGAATTCTTTAGTTAATTGTTTAATACCTTAGTGTGTGATGATGGTATGATATCTAGTATTGGTTGTGCTTATTCGTCTTATGTGCGTCGCGAACATATAAGATAGGGTGTTAATCTCTTGTTAAGCGACGGTGGATCTTGAGGTTTAGAACTTGCCATGCTAGCATAGGTTCATGTATGTGTATGCATGATTAGTGGGTAACTCTAATAGTTTTACTTGCCCTGTGTAATCATAAGGAATAACTTGTGCTTAAATCGTTATGTTGTCAAATTCTGTAGACATATACGGTCTCAACATAATTGATGCCTATTAAACTTCTGTCTTAATTGGGGATGCTTGGTAGAATGGTATTAGTACAATGAAAGTTGGCTTTTATCAGTTTCGTGTTGTTCGATTAATATCATCACTGTTACATGCTAAGGGTAATGACAATGACTATCGAAGGAAGTAGTAATGAAGTTGTGATCTCATGTGTGTTTTAATATTGTTAATTCAAGTGTCAATTAAGTGTTTAATTCTCGTAGTTAATTGTAGTTAATAATTAGTTAATCAAATCTAAGTGTTAATGTCTTAACATTGAGAAGTAATTATACATTAGTGAGTGAGTGTTAATTGAACATAATTAGTCTGAGTCTCTGTGGGAACGAACTAGAAAGTATTCTATATTACTTGCGAACGCGTATACTTGCGTGTATTATTAGCGCGTGTTTTTCGCCCTAACAGTGGCACGAGTCATTTTCTAGAATTTTTTATGCATCATACAATTATAATGTTCTTAATTGTTTTATTATTTATAAATGTTGTATAATGTCTAACATATATCAAATACAAGTTGATTGTTTATCAATGTGTATTATTTTCAGAAAAGACAATACCAAATTACACAATATTTCAAATATTACTCATTAAGCAAAATATATATATTCTTGTTTGTGTTGTTTAATTTGTATTTAATGGATGAATATAAATAGGGTAGCCAGTGTACGTTTAAAACGAAACGATTATACTTAATCTGTAGAATGCCGTTAGTATGTTTACAAATAAAAAGTTAAAAAATAACATTTATGTTGAATACAGAGTTAACCAAAAAATTTGAATTTTATTTTAATAAACTATATCTACTGGTCTATATTATTACTGAATTCATTACTAACTTACAATTAACTTACTCAATTTAAAAAGATAAAAAATGCATAATTGAAGTCAGGATGACTTGCAATCATAATATACAATAATGTAAATTTTACATTATTGTTAATATAAAAGTTGATTTTAATGAAAAGGGTTAGTTTTTGAAATTCTACGTATGTGCATGGAAAAACTCAGTTGGTTAAAGAGGGGATATTTATCCTCTTGGTCACAGGTTCGAATCCCACGGGAGGAGAATTTATGATTAAGTCTGTAACACCCCCAGATCCGGGGTCGGGGATCCGGGTTGTCACGGTCTTTCTTTCCACAATATCACTTCACTTAATTAATAATAAATAACCTCATGCTGTGACCCCACACTAACACACACCACAACCCGTTATAGTCTCAGAGATGAAATTGAAATAAGTACAAGTCTTTGAATCCACAATTTAAAATTATTACAACCCAAAATGATTACTTGATAATTTACAGTTAATTGCCATTATCTGCCACAAGTTATAATTATACATAATTTGATTCTCAAAAGTAGATGGTCTGAACTACAATGGATCTACCTCTGTAGCTATAGCAGCTACAACATCATCGGGAAGACGCGGGACGCTTCCCACGCGCTTGCGCTGGGTCTGCTGGAGTCTGGCCATCTCTCCTAACTGTTGTTGTGTGATGAAGAAATAAAGCAAGAGTGAGCCTTACAGCTCGCAAGATAATATGTAGTGATAACAATAATACAAGTATCTAAATGGATACTTACTAGAATCTTTATCGTGTGTAAGATAATTACTTACTAGATATAAGTAAAAACAAGGACTGAAGTTACCAATACTTCCCCACACTTATATCATTTATAAAGCTACTTGAACTATCACCGTTCAAAGTATTATAAGATTCACGAGGTCATCCCATAGATGAGACCACAAATAAAACTTGAAAATATTTGATCTTTGAAATATTTTGAAAAGAGATGAAGTTACGAGATACTTCATTCAATGGATACACCAATAAAAATGTTTGACCCTGTCAATGCTTCGGCAACCACCCATTAGTAGCCTTTCGATCGAAATGCTACGGGTAGTGTTGCAGAATTATCCAAATGGATGATGAACTCATTACGGGAGTTTACCGCGCCAGGAAGACCACTTACGATGATCAGTCCTAGTAGTACAACCCCACCATTTTCTACATGTAGAGGAGAACCTGTCGGATTTACTTGTCAACCGAACACTGAACTCCTAAGGAA
Source organism: Apium graveolens (assembly GCF_009905375.1). Taxonomy (NCBI): domain Eukaryota; kingdom Viridiplantae; phylum Streptophyta; class Magnoliopsida; order Apiales; family Apiaceae; genus Apium; species Apium graveolens. Next base: position 93,053,718 of record NC_133654.1, read on the forward strand.
TGGACCACCTTAGCGGAACTTCCAGGCCATTTGGGCCAATATAATAAGGCTGGGCCGGCGCTACTCGACCACTTACGCCACTCCTAGTTCAGATGAAATCCATGACTCTGAAACGTAAAGCTCGTTTCCCCCTTTCCCCAAGTAGAAACTTGTTGATACGGCTCCACCAAGAAGTCGTATCTAGTTGGAAAGGAAAACTCACCGATATTTCCCAGGCGATGCCTGTTAATGGATTAACTTGTTCCAAGAATTTTACTTCCCGAATATTGGGTAAGTAATCAAAAACTCTTTTACCAAGACAGCAACCTTGTTGCGAATATAAAACACACCACCGAGCCGGATCCCCCATGTTTTGAGCGAGTATTTAAATCCCCTTTTTAAAAGGAAGATCTTAAATATAAAAATAGTTTTGGGATCCGCTCTATCTTTTGAAAATCATTTTAAAGACTCGAAAACACTTTAAAGAGTGTTTGGAGTAAAACTGATTTAATGAAGTAAATCAGTCCCCAGAATATTTAGAAAATGACTGAATGTTAATATTTAAAATAATATTCCCATAAAGAATAATCTTTATAAAAATAATTGAAGTAGAAGTATTAAAACTTATACTTGAAACGAGTATTAAATAACCAAAGATATACTTATATGAAAGTACTATCTTTATTTGAATAATCGAAAATAAGTTTGATTATTGACACCTTATTCTTTAATAAAATAAAGAATATACCTCGACAAATAATCGGAGTCATAGATCCTCAAATGAATATTCAAATAATATTCATTAAATAATATAAACTGAGTCATAAGCCTTCGAATGAATATTCAAATAATATTCAATAAATAATATAAAAGAGTCATAAGCCCTCCGATGAATATTCAAGTAATATTCAGATAAATAAACAAAAGGAGTCATACGCCTTCGAATAATATTCGAAATAATATTCAATAATAAAATAAAGTTTAAAGTTATCGAATAAACCTTATTCGATTAATAGTTTGGAAAAACTATAACCATATATATATATAAATATATATATATATCCATATCCATATATACAAAAATCTACTCGGGATCCTCGACTCCCGGTTTTAGAAAATATTTTCACCTTTTGGGTCCCTATACTAAGGGTATACGCAAATACCGCTTATCTCTAGCATAGGTATTATCAACTGAACCAACAAATATATTTGGCAAGAATATGAAACAGGCATGCATATATATACCATATCACATGCTACAATATATCGCAAGAATTTGCTAAATAACCAATATGCATTTATCGCAAGATCATGCATATACAAATGTATACATCACAACAACAGTATAACGGATAGAATACTTGCCTGAGCGACTTGGGGGTGAGAAAGGCTCGGGAAGAGTCTGGTAACCTATAAACAACAAGTAAGTTGGAATTAAACCAAAATCACTTGTAAATCTATACTTTAACTAACTTAGACTCTAACGCTTATTTTGCGCTCACCGATTCGCTTAAGTCACTCGGGTACCCTCGGCTCCACCATTTTTAATAATTTAACCTTTACGAGTTTTAAAGCGATTCCTTCGCGAGTGTCTTACCAACTGCCTAACACACTTACCATAAATGTTTCATACATTAATTAACCCTTTTTGGTCTTTAACCTATGTTTCAAAGTAAGGCGAGGGAAAAAGTTTCGTTCGCGAAACGCCGTTACTTGAAACGGTCGTTTCTCCTAAACCGTGCATCGGAATCGAACGAACTACATATCAAAACGAAGCTCGTAACATGAGCTATCTAAACATGGCAGTGGTCATAATCTAGCAGGGGGTTCTCGGGTCCTAATGCTATGCACAAAAACAGTCCAAAGAAAATCGGACGTTACGACGGCTATGTTTACGCGATTTCCCAATTTTAAACCATACAAAACCAACCACAAACCAACCTCAAATCCAACACACAACAAACATCCATCCTTATCACATCATAACAACCCCAACCAATTCAATTTAATCATTCATACTTATGCTTAAACTTAACTTTAATCATACTTAAGTTCCTTTAAATCAAAACCACAACAATTACCATTCCATTTCACTACCATTCCAAATCCCAAACTCTAAATCATAACAACAAACTACAATATCAACCCACTAATCAAAATCATCTTATAATATATAGGAATCTAGGGTTTGGAGATGGTATACCTTCCTTGAAGTGGTGGGTGGAGCTAGGAAGCCTTAAGAAGCTTTGAGAAGTCTTAAGAATGCTTGGATCTTCAAGAAAAACAAGAAAAAGTTCAAGTTAAAAACTTGAAAACACTATTCATTGTCTTCTTCTTTGATTAAATGAAGAAGATAGAGAAAGAATTAATGGCTTAAACTCATGATATAGTCCTAACTAAGCATGAAGATGATTAGGGAATTATCTTACCAATTTAGGAAGCTTGGATCTTTGATTTTGAAATTCTTGCCTTTAAAAAAACAAGAAAGCCGAGAGCAATGAAGAACTAAGGCCTTGGTTGCTTTTGATTTTTGATGAGAATGATTTTTACTTGGCTTGGTTGACTTGTTTTGTATTTGATTTAGTCAATTACTTTCTTGCCCTTGAAATTGTGTGGTTACAAAGCTACCACACCTCCTTCCTTCCCATGTCATGCTTATGTCATCCTCATGATGTCATCCTCCCTTCCTTGTCCTCTTTCTATTGGTTGGATGACATCATTCCCCCTAATCCCTTTGATTAACTTCCTAATCGTTTGCCTAATGACCGCTGATCTGTTATACAGTTTGCTTAACTTTCGTTCTCGTTTATCGTTTGAAGGATCATACCCGGGATCTTATTACTTAGGTTCCCTTAACCTTTCTCAATACATTATATTCCTTTTTATGATCCTCTATTATAATCCTTTAATTTAAATCCTTTTTATCCTGTTACCTTATACTCAATTCTCTCCGTATCTTGTGGATTTCCGGGAAAAACCAAAGTGTTCGGAATTGGATTCTGACGATCTTTACATACACTTATATACTTCATAGAGTACTAATAATATCCCAGAATATCCATAACAGAACCCCTACATAGTGTGGCATGAAAAGTTTCTTCATTCAGCTAAAACACTATTCACAAGGGTTACAAAAAGTTGAAAATTTTGGGGTTATTACAAAGCCTCCTGAGTCAGAGTCTGTCGCTTAAATACGGTTTACCTTGGTTCACGTGGTTTGTAGGATATTGCGTAAACCCGTGGGGTTTATCCAGTGCGCACCCAAAGGGTAGCGGCCGCGGGTTACCCACAATAAAAAAATGTTAGTTTTTTATTTACACTACGGTTACCAAAGTAACATTAAGTTATGTGTGTGTCAGCATATAAATTGTAGTGTGTTACATTTCTTAGTAAAATACGATGGTTTCAATTATTTATATGCTAAATATCTGATTTTTGTACATGCATAATCAATATTAACATATAGTGAGACAAATGATTACTTAAATAACATGCATTTATAATTATTTAAAAATTAAAATTAGGTAATAAATAAATTGCATTTATATATGGTATTCATATTATTATTGACAAACAATATATATCTAGTTTTTACGCAACTAAGTATCAATCATGGTTGTAACATAAAAATAAATTATATATTATAAAGACTTATTATTGATATTCATGATTTTTTTTAAGGATTTGAAGGAAAAATTATAATTATATCGTTATTTAAACTGTTTTTAAGTTCCTTTCAGTACTGCTCTAATATTTTTTCATGTAATAATTTGATAACATTGCATACTATACTCCTAAAATTAAATATTTTTCAATTTGATGAAATTTTATAAATATCAGTTGAACTGGTTAATTAATTCAGATTATTGAATAATATATATTTTTCTTTAAATAGTATAAAATACATTGAATCAAATTTTACAATATAATATAGATATAACTTTTATTTGAATAATTCAAAATATAAAAATAATTCAAAATATTTGTACAATATTATCTTGATCAATGAATATTATTTATCTAGAAGAATTCTTTTTAAAAAACTAGTTTTTTTAAGTGAAAAATGAAAAATATATTAAATCGATAATATATTATCGTAGTTTTGAAAAATATCGTGAGATCGCATATCAAATTTCGAATATTTTTAAAATCGGGACAAGTCCCAATAATAATAATGCGCTCCTAGTGAAGTTATTAATTGTAATATAAATAATCAATTGACTTGATCTTATAAACACCTCCAACACATTAATTTATATTAACATAAGATATTAAAAAAATTCACATTATCGCCGAACTTGTAATTTAAATTTACTAAACATAGAATGTGACGATATTTTTCGGTCGGGTCATGTAGTCAAATTTCGAGTATTTTTTGAAGAATGGACCAAGTTCTAATTTCAAATTCGAATAAAATAAAATGTTTTGACTCATCATAATTCGAACTCATCTAAATATGTAATACCATTATAGATTATTTATATATAAGCGATTATATTTTCAATATTTTCTTTAAAAATTATATATGTACATTTTAATTATTTTTTATAATAATAAAATATGTTAAAAATATATGAGATACATTTTCAAACTAAAATAAGATTAATAAATAAGATAATAATTCATTTATGTACTATGTCTAATTTTGTATCCGGAATTTAATTCTTTAAAATTAAGTGTACAAATATTCAAGTAACTATCTTTTTTTACGTAATTCAAGTAACTATCTTTAAAGTTAAATAAAATATTCATTTAGCACACTTACTTATAAATTATATGTATGATAAAAAGCACATGTGACATTATGGTGTAATGGTATAAGATTGTATAGGTGAATGAAATATCTAGTTATCCCCTTATTCTCCTATTATATATAAAAGAGATTCTTGACTTATGGATTTCTTATGTTCATTGTAATAGCGTAGATGCATCTAAACTCTAGAACTATTCATAAAAATTTCTAGCTAGTCTTTTGGAGTATAACATTTAACTATAGAAATTTCTGGAGAGTCTTTGAAGTCAAATATTTAACTAAGTGTTTAGATCTTTCTAATAAATCCTATATAAAGCCTTGTACGAAATTTTTTGCAATCAAGTAGTTTTCAAGTAATATAGTTTATATAAAATACTTCTTATTCTAAAATATTTAAATGTTGAGTAAAAAAATCACAACAATAAATATACAGGGGAATGATAAATAGGTACCAAAATTAAAATAGAAACCAGAAACTAATCTAAGCCATTAGATCAATCTAATATAATGGTCCCTTTAAAGTAGAACACCCAACTAATCTACACCCTTCTGCATCCAATCTCAGTTTTTGCCTTCATTTTTAATTTGATTGTTCCCATTAAACGGTAAGTTTTTTTTAAAATCCGACTTTATTGTATTTTTCTCTATCTTTCAGCGATCGATTTGTATACCATATATGTTATGTTTCGAAATAAATTTTTAAAAAAATTGTTTGGTTTCTAATTTATATTCAAAAATGGTTCTATTAGAGTATATATATATCTTAAATGAACCAAGATATACTAACATCAAACGTATAGCATCCCTAAATAATATTCATACTTGTGTTTTGATCTGATACTAAAAAATATTCATGGCTCGCACGAATTATGAGATTAGTTTTTTATTTATTTTGTAGGTGTTGGTACAATGGAAAGTGAACTCCAGCTACCTGGTCTTTTTTGCTTGAAAGAATTACATGTGAATTCATGAAACTTTCTCTTTTAGCTCACAAGTTATAAGTTGTCGTGCATATATACCGTAATGACTCCAATTTTTATAACTATGTCACATGTGCCCTTGCCCAGAAGAAATAAGCGAAACTCATGAAATATAAGTAAATTATGAGCACAAGTTTGTAATGAGTTTTTCAGAATTTAGTGAAATAATCCTGAGTTATTCTTGAACTATAGTTCGTGAGATATATTCAGAAATATATTCATCAATTATTCATAAAAATATATGTAAAATAATTTTATATTTAATGAGTCGTTATAATCGTAAAAATTTTGACTCGATAAAAGTTTAAGCTCAAATTCGGGTTCGATTAAATTTTAAGAAGTTATAATTCTGGTTGATTTACAACTACCGGCTAAAAAATATAATGGTAGGGATACTATGTTTTATTACTGCTCTTTCCCTTGTCCTAACTAGTGATAATACATATTTAAGAAAAAGTAATTATTTAATTTTTCACTTTTAACTTAAACTTATATTTTAATTATCCCACTGGAACTGAAGAATATTTCAAAAAATTATCATTTTCTTCCACCGTAATCGGAGGGTAGTGTAATGCATCATCTCCCATGTGGCGACCCTGTTTGGCATTTCGTATAACAAGTAATAAATACCTTATTTTTTCTAAAATAAAATATGTATAAACATATTTCTTTTTAAATATAAGTATTTCATAAAGAAAATTAATACAAAATAGGATTTTTAGTATCAAAGTACAGAGATAAGGACTTTTTCTGAAAATAATTAGTTCAGACCAACACTATGCAAGTGCAGTGCAGCAAAGAAAAGGTAAAATAGCAAAAGAGAAAAGAAGAAGTTTTCATACGAAGATGATTTTGAGTTCCAATAATAGAAAACGGTATTGTACAGAATGATCATTGGTATACTGTCAATGTAACATGAAGCCACAGATACAAAGTCTACATTGCAGCCCTGTAAGAAGAGGCAATTTTATTTGAAATGGAAATAATCGAGTTTAATCAACTTCTGGTGAGACATCCGACCTTGAAAGATGGTATGATCAATGGTTTAACTTGGGGAATTTCGTCAGCACTGGTAGAGATGGCCATGGACAAAATATAAGCTAACAGTACCATAACAAAAACTTTGATCAAAGCCCTTCCTTTCATGTTGTTGGACATTTGTTTTCTTTCTGGATTTTGTGTAATGTAAATTATGTGCAACTGGCAGATGGATATTGATTTGTAAGAGGTGAGAAATATAGTACTGCAATTTATGACAAGGCCCAATTTATGTGGATTGTTACTAACATTCAACGGTGAGGAGTAAGTTATGCTGGTCCTTAATATTTTAAAGGCTTTCACTTGATTCGGACGGAAACAGTGGTGGAAAATTGCTTTACTTTCAAAAGTTTCTACAGCAAATTAGAAAAAGTTACTATCCATACATAATATATCAAATTTGGAGAAATTTTTGCCGAAAAAATTTAAATTTTCTAACATTTTTTTATTTTAGTGGACTAAGATCATCCCCTCAAAATAATACAATAAACCAATATTGTAATATGTTTTTATAATTTAAAAGGTAATAATAGAATTATTTAATCATAATATAATTGTGTGTACATGTTTTACTAAAATGAGCACTTGCATAATATGCAAATAATTTTTTAGATTTTTCATCAGGTTTCCAGGCCTAAACAGCTTGAAAGATGCATACCATCCAATTTTTTGTTAGATAGATACTTGATTTGTCTTCTATTATTTAGTACTGAGATGCAATTACATTTTTGTAACTTTTTACTTTTAATGTCGGAGATATTTATAACTTATTATTTTCAATGTCGGAGATAAACTAAGTTAAGTTATAAGGGTAAATTAAGATTCAGGAATTAATATAAGTTTTAGCGTACTAGTTTAATGAAATATAAAGTTATCATTTGGTACATGATATTTAGGAATTAATGTAAGTAGAGTTTAATGAAATGTAAACTTAGCATTGGTACCATTAAGAAAAACTTAAAATAATTTTTTTTATTTAGTTACATTTCTTTTAGTTATGATTAAAAAGAATAATTTAACTTAGCAACCTGAATTCAGACAGTATATTTGTGAAAATTACAAACCTAATTTTTTATTGATAGATTTTAATGTAATCACAAAATTTACACAAAAATTTACTAAAGAAACATTAATGACCTATATGTATAGAATCAAGAAAATATATTCAGTTAGATATTTTAGCAACATATTTACAAAACTATTGTTATTTATTTATTACTCAAAATATAAATCCTCTTGTCTTAATTATTCATATATTAATCATTTTGCCAAATGCCCTTTAAATAATGTGATTTCAAGTTAATTATGAAGCAAAATTCCCAAATTTTAATGTTGAACATAAAATTAATAACCACCAAAACACACCAGCTAGTAAAATACATAAATAAATGAAATAAATGAAACTTTGTATTATAGGTTTTGCTTACATGATCTTGCTCTTCTATTTCATCAAATATTTCCTGATCATATTTAATTAATATTTAAAGCATAATTTAATTCTCCAGCAGCCCTGTAAGGTCAGGTCTTATATATAATACACATATCTTTTAGAGAAAAACGAGTTTATAATTTAAACTCCAAACTGAAACCTAATAACTAAACTAGACCAGGAGGATCTACAGGGTAAAACAAAATTGTAATGCTGAGGAAAAATACTACATTGCTGTACAAAATTCTTTCAAAATTTTACCAGTATCTAATCTCAAATCCCTAGTGTGCCCCACTTCCAACTAGTTTCACTTGCAGCAACTCGATATTCTTAAAGACATGCTTACTTCAACTCTAGTTGGAACGACACCCATTGCAGGAGATCTTTGGGAAAATTTCATGTTATTGATGCAGAAGAAATCTATTTAAGAACCTTACTTATGTGTTCAAGTGAACTTGAAAGCACGCTTAGCAGACTCGAGAGTGTTTGAGAGCAGCATCGAGATTGTAACAGGTCCCACTCCTCCAGGCACAGGAGTAATGGCTGAGACTACTTCAATAGCTTCTTCATAACAAACGTCCCCTGTTATACGAAAACCACATTGTCTACTGGGGTCCTGGACAACGCATAGTCATATCAAATAGTTGGTGAATGTGTCACATTAAAAAGTTATGCTGGACAATGAACAGTCCAAAATCAAATATGTAAAAGAAGGCAGCACAAGTTAGAAAACGGCTCAAGCCACCTATGTTGTTCACAAATGGGAGATGTAAAGTTAAAATTATCCAAACAAATTTTGCATTTGCGTAAACAGAATGAGAAATGACTTGCCTTAATGGTAAAAAAACTGCCAATCTGACCAAGAAAGAGGTATCTAGCACTGGCTCGAGAGGCCTAGGTATTTTTTATGTTGCCTACTTGATTTACAGCATTATCGTCTGCTTTATATTTATGTACACTGTTCAAGAAGCATTATTAAATAATTAAGAAACATTATCTACAAAGTACATGAGGTTCATTACAAGTTACAGCCTAGAGTTGAAGTTCGACTCCAACAAGAGCAGGCCTATGTGCCACCCAAATTGAAGTACATCACAGCTCTATATATGTTTCATATAGCTGGGAAATTTGCATCAATCAAGAAACATATACTCTAATATATAAAAAAATGTATCATTAGAAGACCTGCAATTTATCAGAACAGATCTCAAGGATTGCTAAGACCTATGGGTAGATTCCTTTCATGATCAAACACAATACTGAAGCAGCAAAAATGTATAAGAGTAATAAGAGACCAAGGAGCAAAAACATAATTTCCAGAACTTTATGGTCTTGCTCATTCAACAAGTTTGTAATCGCATACTATAGTTAAGTGATCACTCTATACTCTAGTTATGTTATCACTATATATGAGCTCACTCTACACATTTGATAAAAGAAAGCCGTGTATAAAATATAGAAGTCACTAGTTCATCTTGTTTAAGACACGTAAATGAGTTCAACAAAGCAATTTAATATTAATGTAAGAAGATGCCATAAATGGGACATTTTTACAAAATAGTGAAGCTGCACACATTAGAAATAATTGTTAAACCCAATGAGAGTAATAAGCAAACTTAAAGAGATTCAAATCCAGCAGACACCCTTTTTCTCGTCTCATTTAAGTGCACGCACAGGATAACACACACATGCAGAGTATTTTAATTCTTCTACACTACCTATAAAAGAAAATGATACAATATAATATGTGCAAGAGAGGATATATATTTAGGCCCCGAGGGAAATCCAAGTTTAAACAAGGAATTGGGCACATATGAATTTTGTTCCAACCATGACCGCTCACTGACTTGTCAAGCCTGTATCAGGTCTAGCAGGGTCTGATGACTGGGAGTCTAAACTGTGAGAACTACAAGTGACAGAACCGAAAATGGCACAGTGTATGGAGACGGCTGGCTATCTGTATTAGTTGCCTACTACTAATCCCGTTTTTAATAATATTGTATCGTTCCTTTCCGGATTCGTTTTTTTTGTTGGACCAACGATGTTTGTTTCAACACTAAAATCAAAAATTGGAGATCAAATTGTTGTCATTTTGTTGAAATTTTGTACATACCAACACAATTTATCTATAACTATGTGTAAGTGTGCATATAGCATGCAGTTCCATCACTTAACATTAGATATCTTTACTATTAGTTTTAATACACCTGGACCTGCTACTTTGTTCAACAAAAAAGCAAGACTAAATTATGCTAGCTGGGGCAAGTCAAATTTGAAGTGCTACTCCTTTTATACAGCAGATAAGTATCATCTTTCTTGAACACTAGTAGATTATACATAATTATTCTCAGTTCTGTTTTAATTCTTTTCCTACCCAATTACATTATTTCCTGTTTCCTATATTCAGAATATCAAACTTATTTTCTTTATTATACGTATTGTTGAATTTAAATATGATTCTACTAAGCCCTTCTTTAGGAGAGCTGGTCACTTAATATAGTGAGAGGTCTGTTGTTTATTTGACTATTGCTTGATGGTATCTGTTGTGTGTGAGTGAGGGGAGTGATGATGATAACATAGGATCTGACAAAGGTCTCCCTCCTTTTAGTTGTATTTCACCAACACATGAAGATTTAATTGAAAGTTTTAAATCACTTTCATTCAATGTCAATGATACAACTAAATTTTAGTTGTCATGAAATTTACGGTATTAGGAAGTAATACAGATGACTGGTCTATTCCGGAGACGTTGCAAGATTTTATACTCAATAAATTTAATGCTCCACATCAAAGCTGCTAGTTATTAGAACCCTCCACCCCAACATAGAATAAAAACCTGTGAATAACACTAACCAAATGCCAACCTCTCATGTCTCATCTGTGATGGACCAATGCACATGATATAGATGTTTTCAGTTGCAGGAAGATGCCAATTTCGAGGAAGTGAATGACTAGATGAGACATGCATAACATTTGAATTTTAAATTAATATAATAGAGAAAATACTTACTTTGACTTGCTTGGCCCCCATGTCAATGACAACTGCTTCAGGTTTCAGCCAATGACCTCGAACCATATCAGGAATTCCTACATCTGATACTATAATGTCAGCCTGGCGAGTTACAATCTCCGGGTTATCACTACATGCATGCAATGTGCTAACAGTTGCGAGGTGACTCTGTTCATAATTAATACATTATTATAAACTTACTAGCAAATGGATGATATCTGTAATTAAAAAACTAGAATAAACAGAAAAAGTCTTACTTGCAATAATAAGGAAATCGGCAACCCTGAGATCTTGCTTTTCCCTAATACTACAATTCTAGAACTAGCAATTTCAGTACCCTGTCTGAGTAATAACTCGATGCAAGCTTTGGGAGCACAAGGGATAAAAAGAGGATCTCTTCCCATAGCAAGCATTCCTATGTTAAGTGGATGCAGTCCATCAACATCTTTTTCTGGACTCACAAATTCTACAATCTGGTCTTCATTTAAATGCTGCAACAGACATTATTTACACTGAAAAACTTGTTATAATATAATTTATACCTTCAAGCTAAAATAAGCGGTGAAATCCAGTTGAATATCCACGAATATTGATATGGTCAGATTTTATTCGGTATTCGTAACTAGTCTGTCATATTCGAACTAGATTTTCATGCATCAATCAGCTTCTGCTTCATTTCGTATATTCATACTCATTAGTCTGGCTCGTCTTAAGTGAGTGTAGAACTAGTTGTTAAGTCTATTCAGATTTGAACTCGTCCCTTCTCAAAATTTGTAAAATTATAACAGATTAAACAAATTATTGAGAAATTGAGCCCTAAAAGGAGTGGACCAAGATCTCAACCAAGCATTTTAGTTCTAATTAACTTTCAAAGCCAACACGTGAGTGACTAGTGTCATGGTAAGATTCTTTCTACATGTTCTCAAATGGTCATGTGAGTTCTCAAACAAGCGAATCCGGTTCAAACCCAATTATCCTAATTTGTTGTCACTCCTATTCCAATTAATTAAATTTATAATTAATTGCTATTACAACTACAGATCTAAAAACCTTATAGGCTAGACTACACGCAAGTGAAACCCTAGTCAAAGTGAACTGAAAATCCGCTTGAGGGACTGCAGCACTAGGCTCATAGCCTCTACCCGAAGGCCACACGGATTTTTAGTCAATCAGTCAGCTCCCAAAAGCAAGTACAGCAAGTTGTTTCCAAGTAAATTAATAATCCAAAACACACAAACCTAGTGAAAGAAATTACTTGAGGAAGCGGAAGCTGCACAATAACACCGTGCACATCGGGATCCTCATTAAGCTTGGAAACAACATCATAAACTTCATCTTGCGAACAATCATCGGGCAATTGTTTGACAAAAGAAGCAATACCAACTTCCTGACAAGCCCGTAATTTAAGACGAATAAAAGTCTGCGAATCCTCCCTTCGACCCACCAAAACAATACCCAATCCAGGGCATTTCCCAATACCATTCCTCATTCTATTGATTTCATCAGCTAATCTAGATTTTATATCTCTCGCAATCGATTTTCCATCAATAATAGCACAGGTTTTTCCATTAGATAGGTCTAGTATAGGAGAATTAAAAAAAAATTGTAAGATTCGAAGTAGAAACACATAAATGGTAGAGACAAATATAAATAGAAAAATATGTGTATGATGCTTACTTGAAAATGGGGAAGAGTGGAGAAAGTGAAGAGGGGGATGTGTTCGCAAACGAAGAGAAAATCGGCAGAGCCGAGGAATCATTGTTTTGTCTGTAATGAAACTCCAGTCTATCTGTTTCAGGATGTTTCTGTTTCACTCACACTCACGAATTTAGCAAACCTTGTTACATACAGAAGAATTTTACCAGATTCAATTTGACGGAATAAACCGCTCATTTTTTCACATCCATGCTGAACATTAAACAACTAACTAGCATATCTAGAGTTTTTTATGCATGCAATTATCATATTTTTAGTTATTTTCTTATTTGTAAATGTTGTATAATACGTGAGGAACATGAAAATACATTGTTTATCAATTTCTATCATTTTAATAATTACACAACGTTTCCAATATAGCTCATTAAGCAAAATATATATATATATATATATTCTTATTTGTGTTGTATAATTTGTATTTAATGAATGAATATAAAAATGGTAGTCAGTGTACGTTTAAAATATGTAGAATGTCGTTGGTATGTTTACAAAAAAAAGTTAAAAATTAACATATATGTTGAATATAGAGTTGATCAAAAATTTTGAATTTTATTTAAATAAACTACATGTACTGATCTATGTTATTCCTGAGTTCTCTACTAACTTACAATTAACTTACTCAATTGAAAAAATTGAAAAAGATAAAAAATAAATAACTGAATTCAGAATTACTTGCAATCATAATATACAATAATGTAAAATTTACACTACTAATAATATAAAAGTTGATTTTAATGAAAAATGTTAGTTTTTGAAATTCAATGTATGTATGTTTGGAAAAATGTTAGTTTTTTTACATTTCTGTTAACAAAATAAGATTAAGTTATATGTGTCTGTGTTAGCATGTAAATTATCATATGTTACATTTCTTAGGAAATTTCGATGGTTTCAATTATTTATATGCTAAATATCTGATTTATGTATATGTATAATCATTATTAACATCTAGTGAGGTAATTGATTACTCAAAAAACATGTATTTATAATTATTCAAATATTAAAATTATGTAATAATTAAATTGCAATAATTTATATATGGTATTTACATTATCATTGACAAACAATCCATATCTATTTTTTACGCGACCGAGTCTCAATTATGATTGTAACATAAAAATAAATTCTATATTGTAAGACTTATTATTGATGTTCATGATTTTTTTCAAGAATGTGAAAGAAAATTTGTAATTATATTGTTATTTAAACTATTTTTAAGTTTCTTTCATTACAACTCTAATATTTCTTCATATAATAATTTGATAATATTGTATATTATTCTCCTAAAATTAAATATTTTTAAATTCGATAAAATTTTATAAATATTAGTTGAACTGGTTAATTCCTTCAAATTATTGAACAATATATTTTTTAAATAGTATAAAATGCATTGAATCAAATGCTACAATATAGTATAAATATAACTTTTATTTGAATAATTAAAAATATTTGTACAATATTATCTTGATCAATGAATATTGTTTATCTAAAAGAATTCTTTTTAAAATGCTAGTTTTTTTAAATGAAAAATAAATCAATTTAATATATCACCGTAGTTTTAACAAATCTTGTGAAATCTCATATTAAATTTTGAATATTTTTAAAATTGGGATAAGTCCTAAAACACTAATGCGCTACTAGTGAAGTTAATAATTGGGTTAAATATCAAAGTGGCTACTCAACTGAAAGCCATATATCAGTTTTATCATCAAACTTAATAGGGTATCATTTGAATCACTAAACTGATAATAAAGATCAAACGGATACCTCAACATATGCGCTCGAGAATTAAAAATTATTTTTATGAGGTTCTAGACATTTTTCTTGAATTCTATTACAACCACATAAAAATGTGTGGATTCTAGTATTTTCGATAATATAGTGAGATTATTAAAAATTGATCTACTATTTATTTTTATTTTTGTAGTGATGTTTTTTTATTTAAATAAAAATAATTAGTAGATAAATTTTTAAAAATCTCATTATATCATCCAAAATACTAGGAATTCATAAATGTTCATTTGGTTGTAATATGATTCAATAAAAATGTATAGAACTCCATAAAAATAATTTTTAATTCTCGAGCACCTATTTTGAGGTATCCGTTTGATATTTATTACGATTTTAGTGATTCAAATCATACCCCGTTAAGTTTGATGATGAAACTGATATATGGTTTTTAGTTGAGTGACAACTTTGATATTTAACCCGTTAATAATTTTAATACAAATAATCAATTGATTTGATCCTATAAATACCTCAAGCACATTAATTTATATTAATATAAGATATTAAAAAATTTCACATTATTGGTAAGATATTCTCGCCGAACTTGTAATTTAAATTTACAACACGTAGAAAGTGACAATGTTTTTCGGCTGGTCATGTAGTCAAATTTCGAGTATTTTTTTAACAATGGGCCAAGTTCTGATTTCAAATTCAAAATAAACTAAAATTCATTGACTCATTATAATTCGAATTTATCTAAATATTTAATATTAATCTAGAATATTTATATATAGGCGATTTTATTTTCAATATTTTCTTTAAAAATTATATATGTACATTTTAATTACTTTTTATAATAAAAAATATGTTAAAATATATTAAATATGTTAGATATATTTGATAATGTCATGGCTAATATGTTTTATGTTTAGCTTTCAGATCTTACTTGAACAGGATAAATCAGTACTTAACTGTTGATCAGTACTTATACTGGAAGTCAGGACTTAAGGATATCAGTACTTATGTTATCAGGAGATAATCATCATAAGATAGATATCAGAACTTAAGTGCTGAAGGACGATCATATAAGGACAGTAGCTGATTAAAGGAAAGAAGATCAAGATAAACATAAGAAGAGATATGCATGAAGAAGGAATTCTGTAAAGAATGGAATACTTGGAAGAAAAGATATCTGATTGATATATTTTAGGAAGCAGAATTATATTCCATATCAATTAGCGATTATCTTGTAACTGTGTAGTATATAAACACAGGCATAGGGTTTACACTATAAGTGTTATCATTATTAGAGAAGATTATTCATTGTAACCCTAGCAGCTCTCGTGATATTTGTTCATCACTGAGAGGTAACAGTTTCATACTGTAACAGAGTTTATTGTTTCAATAAAGTTTGTTTTCTGTTACTTAAGTTCTTAAAGTTCGATTTGAGTGTACTATACACTGTATTCACCCCCTCTACAGTGTGTGTGACCTAACAATTGGTATCAGAGCCTATCTGTTAACATACATACAGTTAAAGATCCAAACACAATCATGTCGGACACAAAAACTCCAACTAAGCCTACCAAAACTGAGGAACCACCAAAGACACAAATTCAGAGTCGGTATAAGACCATCAGAGTTCCCATACTGAGACCATCTGAATATCCCATATGGAAGGTAAGGATGACCATGTTCCTGGAAGCAACAGATCCAGAATACCTTGATAGAATCAAGGAAGGCCCTCACAAACCAACCAAGCTTGCTGTTGCAGTTGCAGGTGAAGCAGCAAAGACCGTACCAAAGGAGAAGAGTGATTATACTGCTGAAGACATAGCATCAATTGCTAAGGATGCTAAGGTACGACACTTACTGCATAGTGCGATTGATAATGTAATGTCAAACAGAGTAATCAACTGCAAGACTGCTAAGGAGATATGGGATGCTCTGGAAACAAGGTGTCAGGGAACTGACACAATTAAGAAGAACAGGAAGACAATACCCACTCAAGAGTATGAACACTTTGACTCAAAGACTAATGAGTCATTGAATGATTTATATGATAGATTTGTCAAACTTTTGAATGATTTGTCATTGGTTGATAAAGAGTATTATCTTGAAGATTCAAACCTTAAGTTCCTGTTAGCTCTTCCTGAATGCTGGGATTTGAAGGCAACGACAATAAGAGACAACTACAATCTTGATGAAATAACTCTTGACGAAATCTATGGAATGCTCAAGACTCATGAGCTGGAGATGGAACAAAGAAGCAAGAGGAAAGGAGGAAAGTCAAGGACAGTTGCTCTTAAGGCTGAAGAATAATTCCCCAAAGCAGCTTCCTCAAAGAAAGACAAGGGTAAAGCTCTTTTCACAAAGTCTAATACTGAGTCATCAAGTTCTGAGAGTGATGATGACTCAAATTCTGAAAGCTTGCCTGAGACTGATGCTGATGAGGAGATGATGAAGCTGTGTGCTCTTATGGTGAAAGGAATCACAAAGATTGCATACAGGAAGTTCAGGAAGGGAAAGAAGTTTTCCAGGAAAGGCATAAGTTCTGATAAGAAGAATTTCAGAAGATCTAAAGGCAGAGGAGGAAAGTCTGACAGAGGAGATTACACCAATGTTAAATGCTATAACTGTGGTGAGAAAGGCCACATATCTCCTGATTGCAAGAAGGTAAAGGGTGACAAAGGCAAGGCTCTTGTCACAAAGCAGAAAAGCTGGACAGACACCTCAGACTCTGAAAGTGAGGAAAACTATGCATTGATGGCAAATGCTGATAAAGAAAGTTCTGAGAGCAGTTCTGAAGCTGCTGAAACAAAGGTACCTCAGACTACTTATGCTTTTCATACTGATGATATTAATGAGTTGAGAAGATATCTTAAAACCATGTTTGTTAGTTATAGAGATCAAACTTTAACATGTGAAAGATTAACTTTTGAAAATCTTGCATTTAAGAAAAGAAATGATTTCTTAGAAAAAGAGTTAGTCATGTTCCATCAAACTCAGAAGGATAGAGATGATGCTTTTTATGTTAGGAATGAAGTGCTAAAAATAAATGAATCTCTAAAAACTGAGTTAGAAAAGAAAAGAGAGATTATCAGGACTTGGACTAACTCTGGCAAAACAACTCAAAATTTGCTAAGTAGTGGAAACTGGAAAGAGGGCTTAGGTTATGGAGAAGATAAGAATGATAAAGGAACTGAAGAAATTAAGTTTGTTGATAAGCAAAAGCCAAAGTTAAAACCTGTTAAGTTTGTAACTGTAAAGTCTGAAAATGAAAAATCAGAAGTTACAAAGAAATTAACTTCTGACAAACTAAAACAGGAAAAGACAGCTGAAGTGAACATAGGCTTAATGACAAAGAAGCAGCTTAAGCATAAGCTGAAAGATGTTAAGAATGCAAACAAGGTAAAATCACCTAGGAAAAATAGGAATGGAAAGGAAGGTGTGAATAAAAGCAATAATTATAAATCTGTTCCTGATGCTTCTAGGAAAACATGTCATAACTGTGGAAGTTCTAACCATCTGGCTTCTTTTTACAGGAAGAATAAGAATATTAACTCCTTACCTTCAAAATCAGGAGTTAAGAGTCAGTCTGTTAGATACAAACCACAAAATCGTTGTTTTCATTGTGGTAGTTTATGGCATTCCATTTATACTTGTAAGGAATATCATAGCTTGTACTATGATTATTATCAAATAAAACCTTCTTTGAAGAAAGTTTCCATTGTTCCTTCTAGTGTAAATTCTGATTCAAAGTCTGATAGTGTAAGTTCTGATAAGAAAAATGTTAACATAAAATCTGATGCTAAATCCGCTGCAAATGTTAACAAACTTAATAAGGCCAAAGCATCCAAGCAAGTCTGGGTCCTTAAAACTAATAATTAGTGGTCTTTGTGATTGCAGGGCAACAGGAAAAATATTCTAGTTCTGGACAGTGGATGTTCAGGACATATGACTGGAAATAAGGCCCTGCTATCAGACTTTATGGAGAAAGCTGGCCCAAGTGTTTCTTATGGAGATGGCAACATTGGAAAGACATTGGGATATGACAATATCAATCTTGGAAATGTCATAATTAAACAAGTAGCTCTGGTCTCAGGACTTAAACACAACCTACTGAGTATAAGTCAAATCTGTGACAGAGGTTATCATGTTGATTTCTTTGAAGAACACTGTGAAATTGTGAGTAAATCTAAAGGCAAAGTTGTTCTCAAAGGATACAGGCGTGGTAACATTTATGAAGCTAAGCTTTCAACAAGTACTGATGGTTCTGCAATCTGTCTGATGAGTAGAGCATCAATTGAAGAAAGCTGGAATTGGCATAAGAAACTCTCTCATTTAAATTTCAACAATATAAATGAACTGGTCAAGAAAGATCTTGTGAGAGGATTGCCAAACACAGTATTTGCTCCTGATGGTCTTTGTGATTCATGTCAGAAAGTCAAACAAAGAAAATCTTCATTCAAGAGCAAGACTGAATCATCAATTCTTGAGCCTTATCATCTACTACATGTTGATCTATTTGGTCCAGTAAATGTCATGTCTATTGCAAAGAAGAAGTATGCGTTGGTCATAGTGGATGAGTTCACCAGATACACATGGGTGTATTTCTTGCATACAAAAAGTGAAACTGCATCAATCTTGATTGATCATGTCAAACATCTGGATAAAATGGTCAAAGATTCTGTGAAAGTTTTAAGGAGTGATAATGGCACTGAGTTCAAGAATTTGATAATGGAAGAGTTCTGCAAAAGCCATGGAATAAAGCAGGAATTTTCTGCTCCTGGAACTCCACAGCAAAATGGAGTTGTTGAAAGGAAGAATAGAACTCTCATTGAAGCTGCACGTACAATGCTTGAAGAAGCAAAGCTTCCAACCTATTTCTGGGCTGAAGCTGTGCAGACTGCTTGTTTTACTCAAAATGCAACACTCATTAACAAGCATGGAAAAACACCATATGAGATGGTGAAGAAAAAAAAGCCAAATCTGAAATACTTTCATGTATTTGGATGCAAGTGTTTTGTTCTCAAGACTCATACTGAACAGCTATCAAAGTTTGATCTAAAAGCTGATGAAGGAATCTTTGTTGGATATCCACTTTCCACAAAAGCCTTCAGAGTCTATAATTTGAGAACAAAAGTAGTCATGGAATCTATCAATGTCTCTTTTGATGACAAGAAGATTACTGGTCTTGAAGATTTCATTGACCATGATCAGCTGAGATTTGAAAATGAAGACTCAAATTCTGATACTGAAAATCCTGAAAGTCTAAGTCCTGATACTGTAAACTCTGATGGAATAAACTCTGATGTTATTGAAACTGTGGTGGCTACGCCAAGGGAAGATGCACCGATGTAGGGGGAGCATACTCAAGATCCTACCACAGCTCAAGAAACATCAGAACATACATCTGGCTCTTCAAATTCTGATTCGTCAAGTTCTGATAAGCCAAGTTCTGATAGTGCTGAAAATTTAAATACCGAAGACTCCAACTCAGAGAGCATAGTTTCAAGGGGAGCATCAGAAAATGAAAATGAAGATAGCATGGATCATGGGGGAGCATCCAGTTCTAGAGAAAATCTTCCATCTGCAAGGAAGTGGACAAAATCACATACACCTGATTTGATAATTGGAAATCCTGATGCAGGTGTCAGAACTAGAACAGGTACTTCAAATGAATGTCTTTACAATTCTTTTCTCTCTCAGACTGAGCCAAAGAAAGTGGAAGAAGCTCTTCAAGATGCTGATTGGGTGCAAGCAATGCAGGAAGAGTTGAATGAATTTGAAAGAAACAAAGTCTGGACCCTAGTGCCAAGACCAAAGAATAGATCTGTTGTTGGTACAAAGTGGGTATTCAGAAACAAAACTGACAGTGATGGCATAATTACAAGGAATAAGGCAATGCTGGTTGCAAAAGAATATTCTCAATATGAGGGAATTGATTATGATGAAACATTTTCACCAGTTGCTAGGTTAGAAGCCATAAGGATATTCTTAGCTTATGCTGCTCACAAAAAGTTTACTGTCTTTCAAATGGATGTGAAAAGTGCTTTTCTCAATGGAGAATTGGAGGAGGAGGTATATATTGAACAACCTCCAGGTTTTGTAGATACCAAATATCCAGAATATGTCTACAGGCTTGATAAAGCACTTTATGGACTTAAGCAAGTTCCTAGAGCATGGTATGAGACTTTAGCTCAGTTTCTTCTGGAAAGTTGATTCAACAGAGGGACAATAGACAAAACATTGTTCTACCTCAACCATGGAAAGGACTTACTTCTGGTCCAGATTTATGTTGATGATATCATTTTTGGATCTACAAATGACAAACTTTGCAAGAAGTTTGCCAAACTAATGCAGTCAAGATATCAGATGAGTATGATGGGGGAACTTAGCTATTTTCTTGGCCTTTAAGTCAAGCAGAATGAGGAAGGCACTTTTATTTGTCAAACCAAGTACACCAGAAACTTGCTGAAGAAATTTGGAATGCAAGATTGTTCAAGTGCATCCACTCCAATGGCCACTGCAACAAAACTGGATAAGGATACCGGTAAATCAGTAGATATTACTGACTACAGAGGTATGATTGGCTCTCCACTCTATCTAACTGCTAGTAGACCTGATATCATGTATGCTACCTGTCTTTGTGCAAGATTTCAAGCAGATCCAAGAGAACCTCACTTAACAGCTGTAAAAAGAATCTTTAAGTATCTTAAAGGAACAGCTGCTCTGGGATTATGGTATCCTAGAGAATCAGATTTTAAACTAATAGGTTACTCAGATGCAGATTTTGCAGGTTGCAAAATTGACAGGAAAAGCACCAGTGGAAGCTGTCAATTTCTTGGAGGCAGATTGGTTTCTTGGTACAGCAAGAAACAAAAGTCAATTTCCACATCAACTGCAGAAGCAGAGTATATTGCTGCAGGAAGCTGTTGTGCACAGATTCTTTGGATGAAGAATCAGTTACTGGATTATGGGTTAACATATTTCAAAATCCCTATTTACTGTGATAATCAAAGTGCTATTGCTATGACAGGTAATCCAGTTCAACACTCTATGACAAAGCACATCAGCATCAGGTACCACTTCATCAGGGAACATGTGGATGCAGGTACAGTGGAATTGCATTTTGTTCCTACAGATCAACAACTAGCAGATATCTTCACAAAACCACTGTGTGAAGCTACTTTTACAAGATTGGTAAATGAACTTGGAATGGTTTCAGCTTCTTTCTCTAAATCTGCTTAGTCTTGTTCTGTGTTATCAGATTTTATGCTCAGTATTTACAGAATTAATCTCATTGTGTATTCTGTTCTTAATTGATAAATGTCTTTAAGTACTGATTGTTGTCTGATATATGTTTCTAAACTCTGATAAGTGATATGTCTGTTCAAGTACCTATTCAATCCTATGAGGATAACCGTGCTAGATACTGACCTAGTAGTCTTCAATAAACAAATGATTCCATGTAAGAAGTAATTATTTCAGTGGAAATCTTATGACACTAGCAAATTCTGATAATTGAGCTTAGTTAAGTTTACTTTGTATATCTTATTACTAAGTCACAAATTAGAATAATGCTACTCATCTGTTAAGTTCTGATACTAGTAAAACTGCTGAATGTACTAAGTGCTGATAAACCTCACTTATCAAAAGAAAAAGCAAAAAGATCAAAGAATAAATCAGGTACTCCTTTGAGATCTAGAGTAAAAATGTGAAAGGGACGACCCAAGTGCATTGCTGGTATTAAGTAAATATGCATTAGAAAAGCAAAATATTTCTTGGTGACTTTTCACACTCTATGATTACTGGAGAAATACTCTGATAATAGCATAAATTCTGATAAACAGTCGTGACTCACTTACACTGAGAAGCCACTGTAAAATAGAATTTCAAAAGATGCATAAAATTAGCACAAAACAGTTGAGGTGAACTCAAGCATGAACTCATTCATCAGTAGGTTTCAGGACAATGACAGCTCTTTAGCAAAATTTTAGTTATGCCTTATTTCTAAGATGTACTGAAGTGACTCAGACTTTACTCTTTGTCTGTTATTTAGCTTAATGCACACACTAATCACTCCATATGAATGATGAAAATTACTGTGGTGGTCTATGTTATTTTAGATAAACAATCACTGTGTCCCTTTGCACAAATTCTGAGGACAAGTTCTAGTTACACGTTCTAATGATTAAGTTCTGAAGTCTATAACTCAGAACTTGTATGAGGATTTACTAAATGGGCATTCCTTTTTCGAGTTAAGAAATTATGTTCTGATGACTGTTAAGTTCTGATATAAGTCTAAGTTCTGATATTACAGTCTAATGTTTTACTTGACTTATCTGTGAATAAAATTTGATAACAGTCTCAATTAATAATTGAATATGTTGAAGTGGAAGATTAATAGTCACTATGGTTAGGGTTAATGGTATTTGTACCTGAACAGTCCAATGTTACTTGTTTCTTGTGCGCTTTAAACCATGTTTCCTCTTTCCAATGAATGTTATTCTTTTTCAAAGTCTAGGAAGACGAGGTAGAATTAATTCTACCTGTCAGCATTCAATTTCTTTGCGTCTCCTGGCATTTTCTTGCCTATATAAGCAGCCACTTCACATCAGTCTTTCCATCAAATTATTCTCACACACTTATCTTCATACTTCTTCTTTCAAAAACACAATGGTCAGATACAACATGTTTTTGAACTACCAAAAAGCTGTGCCGATTGGCAGCAAGAATGGCATGTCACAGCCATTCCTGAGGAGATATGGGACTCTGTCCCACAGGAGGTACTGACACACCTCCTGTTCTTCTATATGGACTACCATCGCCATTTGGAGCGATTGGAGGAGGAAAGGCTGGAAGCTCTCCGCCAGCAAGAGTGAATCATCAGACTCGCCATTCTGTTTGTCGAGAGTAGGAAGAAGAAGAAATGATTTAATCTTGTCTTCTTCCTGTTTTTCTTCATCATCAGCTTTGTCAGGCTTCTTAGCTAGGACTAAGGCTGTTGATGTTCGGTTTAGAAGCTTAGGGAAAATCTTGTATAAGTATTGATGTAATTTCCATTTCATAAATGTATTATCTTGATATATTAATGAAAGTTGTTTTTACTTCAAGATTTTATCTCTGAGTTATTTTATCTTGTGTTGATAAATCCTGATTGATATTCTGATGACCATATAAATTTTGTTTTATATTAAGTTCTGATTCGTTTTCAGCACTTACTTATCTAATTTATCTTGGTCATTTTCATGTGATGTATTTTCAGAATATTAATGATGCAGTGAAAAATAATTCAATCAGTGATAACGGTTTAAATTTTGAATTAAAACTGTTTCTCTTGATAAATGGAACGGTTTTTCCTTGAAACTAGGAAAATGGGTAAGTAATGATTCCTGTTTTCTCGAGCCCAGTAACTGTCCGTTATTACTGCATGTCTGACAGGTGTCCAACGGTAACATTTTTGTTCAGAGTATAAGTACAACAGAGAGAAGATTTCTTTAATCTTTTATTTTCTTCACATTTTATCTCTCTCCTTACTTTTACTCTCTTTCTCTTTATTTCTCACGTTGGTTTTTCATACAGACATTATATCAAACACCTAACAGGCATACTTGAATCTCAATTTTTTTTTCACATGGCACCAAAGGATTTAATCATTGATGGAGCTAAGTTTGTCCCCAACAACTATGTTGCAGTTCTTGATCACACTGAAGCTCCATCTGAATTGCACTTTGTGTAAGATCTTCTTGCACATAGTGAGGTTGGGTATGCATTAACACAACCTGAATTCTTTTCAAGCCAACAAGTTCTGAGGTTTTGGAGGACTGGACTTTTTGATGATGGTGGTCAACGTGGAACTCCCAGTATTATCTTCCAAGTGGGTGATTCATCCTTTGTAGTCACTCCCGGTACAGTATGCAGGGCTTTACATCTTCCAGAAGATTGTACTTTCTTAATTCCAGAGGACTCAGCCCTTCGGGAGTTAATGGCTGAATTGGGATATGAAAAGAGTCTGACGAAACTTGGACAGTTGAAACGGGCTATCAGAAGAGAATGGAGTTTCTTCTTTGATTGCATCACCAAAGCTTTTGGGAACAAATGTTCGAATTTTGATGTTATTCCAATTATGAGTCAGCACATCGGGTATGCAATTATCAATCAAACTCATTTTGATTTTGCAACTGCTTTAATTGGTTTTATTGGGGATAGGATGACAGAGGATCGAGATGTTGTTTATTTTGCTAGATTTTGTCAACTTATTTACACTTATTGTACTGATGAACCTCATTTAGTCAGCACCCAAACCC